>NC_052167.1:27744840-27982020 GCF_902713615.1 Scyliorhinus canicula
TCTCGTTCTTCCAAGGGAGATGGACCGAATGGTTGATCGGTACGGACTGCGGGCTACTTTCCCTACCCGGACAATGTCACCATCTGTGGCCACGACCAGCAGGACCATACGCCAACCTTTCCAAATTTCTCCACACTGCCACTCTCCTCAACCTCACGGATAACAAGGAGAAGTGCGTGTTCAGCACGAACCGCTTAGCCATCCTCGGCTATGCGGTCCAGAACGGAGTTCTGGGGCCTGACCCCGATCTCATGCGCCTCCTCATGGAACTTCCCCTCCCCCACTGCCCCAAGGCCCTCAAACGATGCCTGGGGCTCTTTTCGTACTACGCCCAGTGGGTCCCAAACTACGCGGACAAGGCCCGCCCACTTATTCAATCCACTGTTTTTCCCCTGACGGCCGAGGCTCACCAGGCCTTCAACCGTATCAAGGCCGACATCGCCAAGGCCGCGATGCACGCGGTCGACGAGACACTGGCCTTCCAATTCGAGAGCGATGCATCAGACGTCGCTCTGGCCGCCACCCTCAACCAGGCAGGCAGGCCCGTGGCATTCTTTTCTCGCACCCTCCATGCCTCCGAAACTCGGCACTCCTCCGTCGAAAAGGAGGCCCGAGCCATCATTGAAGCTGTGCGGCATTGGAGGCATTACCTGGCTGGCAGGAGATTCACTCTCCTCACTGATCAACGGTCGGTTGCCTTCATGTTTAACAACACACAGCGGGGCAAGATCAAAAATGAAAAAATCTTGAGGTGGAAGATTGAGCTCTCCACCTACAACTATGAGATTTTGTATCGCCCCGGTGAGCTCAACGAGCCCCCGATACCCTATCCCGAGGTACATGTGCCAGCGCACAAGTGGACCGACTCCGGACCCTCCGGAATCTCTGTCACCCAGGGGTCACCCGTTTTTACCATTTCACCAAGTCCTGCAACCTGCCCTACTCCATCGAGGAAGTCAGGATGATCACCAGAGACTGCCAGGTCTGCGCGGAGTGTAAACCGCACTTCTACCGGCCAGACCGTGCACGCCTGGTGAAAGCGTCCCGCCCCTTTGAACGCCTCAGCGTGGACTTCAAAGGGCCCCTCCCCTCCACCGACCGAAACACGTACTTCCTCAGTGTGATCTATGAATATTCCTGATTCCCCTTTGCCGTCCCATGCCCCGACATGACGTCTGCCACCGTCACCAAAGCCTCACACCATCTTCGCTCTGGGGTTCGGCCTTCCCCGCCTACATCCACAGCGACCGGGGATCCTCATTCATGAGCGAAGAGCTGCTCCAGTTCCTGCTCAGCAGGGGTATTGCCTCGAGCAGGATGACCAGGTACAACCCCAGGGGAAACGGGCAGGTGGGGCGGGAGAATGGGACGGTCTGGAGGGCCGTCCAGCTGACCCTACGGTCCAGAAAACTCCCGGCCTCCCGCTGGCAAGAGGTCCTCCCCGACGCACTTCACTCCATTCGGTCGCTCCTGTGCACTGCGACTAACGAAACCCCCCATGAACGTCTCTTTGCCTTCCCTAGGAAGTCCATCTCCGGGGTTTCACTCCCAACATGGCTGGAAGCTCCAGGACACGTTCTCCTCCGTAGACACGTGCGACTCCACAAGTCGGACCCGTTGGTTGAGAGGGTACAGCTACTCCACGCCAACCCGCAGCACGCTTAGCTGACGGGCGCCAAGGCACAATCTCACTCAGGGTCCTGGCACCAGCTTGTTCCACACACACCCCCCACTCTGCCCAGGCGCCACCCTCCCTTCCCCCGGCGCACCCCACCCCAGCCCCCGCTCCAGGACAATCCGTCCTCCCCTTGCTCACACACGGGGATGAAGAGGATTTCGACATGCTCTAGAGAGTCACCGAGGACCAAGCCACCGCCTGAGTCGCCTCCAGCACTGCGGCACTCTCAACGGCAGATCAAGGCACCAGACCACCTGAATTTGTAATATTATCTGTGATTTTAAACACAACTTTCTGTATATAGTTCTCCACCAGGCCCGCTAGACTCATTTTTAACAGGGGGTGAATGTGGTAGTCACCACTGATGTATAGGGCTGTATATGTACATGTGTTTTACAGTAAGGCCCCTGTACTACAGGTAAGGGGTAGATCCCTGCCTGCTGGCTCCACCCAGTAGGCGGAGTATAAATATGTGTGCTCCCCGTACAGCAGCCATTTTGTCAGCTGCTGTAGGAGGCCACACATCTCAGTGCAATAAAGCCTCGATTACATCCTACTCTCGTCTTCTCGTAATTGATAGTGAATCACCGCTCCACTGCAATACTGAGGGAGCACAGCACGGTCAGAGGTACTGCCATTTTTAAAAAAAGTAATGTTCGTAAATTTTTTCGATTTTATACATAACACCAAAACAACCCCCCCATAGAAAAAAAATGAAAGAATTAACCCTCCTACTCCCTCCCCTTCTACCCCCAGCAACCCCCCCCCCCCCCGCCCCCCCCCGCCCCCGCCCCCACCCGCCCCCCCCCACCCCAGCTTTCTCGAGGTACAGAAACTCCATCAGATCCGCGGCCACACTGAGGCACTGGGTGGAGAAGCTGACCTCCGCCCCATCAGCACTCGCCTCCGAACAATCAGCGAGGCGAAGGCCAGGACATCGGCCCCTGCACCCCGCCCCATCTGCAGCTCCGGCAGGTCTGACACCCCAAATGTGGCCCCTAAGGGACAGGGGGCGGGATTCTCCGCCCCCCCCCCCCCCACCACCCCCCACGAATGGGGTGTGGCGTGAATCCCGACCCGCCGGCTGCCGAATTCCCCGGCGCCGGGGCTTTGGCGGGAGAGGGAACCGGGGGGGGGGGGGGGGGGGGGGGGGCGATTCTCCGGCCCGCGATGGGCCGAGTGGCTGCCCGTTTTCGGCCGGTCCCGCCGGCATATGTTACGACAGGTAGTTACCAGCGGGACCTGGCACCGCTGGCGGCCTCCAGGGCCCTTGGGGAGGCGCGGGAAGATCCGGAGATCGGGGCCCACCGATCACGTAGAACCAGAACATGTGCCCATCGTTAACCGGTTCCTGCTTCTATTTTCTACGTATGTTTCTATGTGTGAGAGAGGTTTGTTTTGTACCTCATCCCATTTCCTGATCCAACACTGCTTGATGTCAATATGGGGTGATGAAGCAGCTTGAGTTTCAGTTACTTCAAGGATGAAGCCAAAGTTCAAAAACAAAGGCTACTTGAGAAACAGCCGAGCTCTTTAGAACATAGATCATACAGTGCAGAAGGAGGCCATTTGGCCCATCGAGTCTGCACCGACCCACTTAAGCCCTCACTTCCACCCTATCCCCGTAACCCAATATCCCCTCCTCGCCTTTTTGGATACTATGGGCAATTCAGCATGGCCAATCCACCTAACCTGCACGTCTTTGGACTGGGGGAGGAAACCGGAGCACCCGGAGGAAACCCACGCAGACACAGGGAGGACGTGCAGACTCTGCACAGAAAGTGCCCCAGCGGGGAATCGAACCTGGGATTCTGGTGCTGTGAAGCCACAGTGCTATCCACCTGTGCTACCGTGCTGCCCGACTACTCTGTAGGTTGCTCTGTAAGGTTACTCTGTAACCTTCCTGCAGTTCTGATGGACATGCCAGATTTAATGAGTGAGTCACACAGGATTCTACATAAAAGATCCCTCCGACACCCGGAAAATAATCTCCCAAATTTACCAACAAAAAGCTCCCGAGACGCAAAAATAGCAAGGCTGCGCGAGGTTCTCATTCTACCTCTTATCTTAGATGTGATGTGGAGATGCCGGCGTTGGACTGGGGTGAGCACAGTAAGAAGTCTTACAACACCAGGTTAAAGTCCAACAGGTGTGTTTCACCTCAGGTGAGGAATCCAATCCTTCCTTCGCCTGAGGAAGGAGCAGCGCTCCGAAAGCTAGTGTTTGAAACAAACCTGTTGGACTTTAACCTGGTGTTGTAAGACTTCTTACTTATCTTAGATGGTGAGAGGTTGAGTAGGTTGGGCCTGTGCTCATTGGAGTTTAGCAGAATGAGAGGCGACCTTATTGAGACATATCGGATTCTCAGGGGGTTTGACAGGGTCAATGCTGAGAGGTTGTTTCCCCTTGTGGGAGAGTCTAGGACCAGAGGGCATCATCTCAGAGTAAGGGAGTCGCCCATTTAAGACAGAGATGAGGAGGAATTTCTTCTCTCAGAGGGGAGTGAATCTGTGGAATTCTTTACCGCAGAGAGCTGTAAAGGCCAGGTCGTTAAGGTTGAGATGGACAGATTTTTAATCAGTGAGGGAATCGAGGGTTATGGGGACAAGGCGGGAAGGTGGAGCTGAGGGTTATTATACTCAATGGGCCAAATGACCTAATTCTGCTCCTACATCTTATGATCTTCTGCCAATTCATCCTCCCTCCCATGAGCCATATACAACTCTTGTTTCTTTGTCAGTGTTTCTTTCTATATTTTGTCAACGATGCTTTGTCATTCTTCGGTCTCTTTGACTTTTTAAACCTGCAGGAGCAAGTTGCCAAGGACCCCTAATCCGTCAAAATCCACCAAATCAACTGGTACCTCCTCAGCAATGAGAACAAGCGGAAAAAATATATCCCTCCCCAAAGCCAACGTGACAACTCAATGTCAAGTCTCAATTTCTGGGCGGCTTAAGAGTGTTGAAAATGTTTGGGTGGAAAAACGCACAGCAGGAGCCAGGAAGATCTTTGCTGGCGAGATCAAACAACCTCACAGAGCTGATCAAAAGAGATGACTGATCGGATTTGGAACACTCCCTGCAAAGGAGTACATGTATTCATGAAGCTCGTGGGCGTGACATCTCCAACAACCACCAACTGGAGACAGATTGTGAACGAATATAGAGGCCACACAATATTCAGTTGAAGAGTGCAATGAAGCAACTGCCATGATTAATTGTGTCATTCAACTGGGGAAGTCGGGGCTTGAGCATATTCCTTTTGTTTGCATTGAACACGTCCTTCCATGACAAATCAAGTTCTTTACCCGTCAGTCTGGCCTCAATAAACTCGAGAGGGATTTGTAGGTATAGTATTATTTATTTTTAAACAACTTGCAAGGCTGACCCGCTCTATAGAGATTCAGAACACATACAGTCTCCTGAAGCTCCAGAACTGAGTGAAATCGGAGACAAAGAGAACTCTGCACATATCATTCAAATGGCATCAAGTTTCCCATACAAGATTCCCATAGGTCATCCTATACACCTCCTGACCTGGCCATATATCCTGATTGGCTCACTTCGCATTCTTCAACCCTGGGCCTCTTGTTACCCAGGTTAGGTGGATTGACCATGCTAAATTGCCCTTAGTGTCCAAAATTGCCCTTAGTGTTGGGTGGGGTTGCTGGGTTATGGGGATAGGATGGAGGTGTTGACCTTGGGTAGGATGCTCTTTCCAAGAGCCGGTGGAGACTCGATGGGCCGAATGGCCTCCTTCTGCACTGTAAATTCTATATGTATCCTTTTCACCACCCTGCACGAGACTCCCTTCCCCTCCCCTCCTAGCCATGCTTTGCTGAATCCCTTTGTCCTTTGACTGTGAGCTCACTACTATCAGACTGGCTCACGTCTACATTATTCTAACTAATAATCCTATTTTATATCACATTTGTTTGTTCAATTCCTCATCCATATGAATGCAAGTTGCTTCTTGCAAGTATAAATAAGCCAAGGGGCTTTTTGCACCTTTCTTTGAATTATCCAGAACTTGGGGGGCCTATCGCGCCCCTTTGCTTTCTCCATAGCAACACCTCGGCCAACCAGAATCCACTTATGAACCACTCAGTCCTCTTTTCTCCTGTTGTATGAATTTCCATGACTGTTTGAAGTTTGATATTCTCGCATTTGTCCCGATGAGTGTAAGAAGAAAAACTTCAGCAGCATGTCTCTCTTTCCCAAAATATTCATCTTCTGTACGATCAAGTGACCAATGTCTATTCACACCTCTTGCCATTAATATTTTAAAAGGCTCCTTATTATCCTGATGCCCTTTCCATCCATATGCCCGCTTAACAGTGATGGCACTTCCAGAGTATTTTATTGGTTAAGAAGTATTTTGGAATACCCTGCGGATAAGAAAGAGGCGACAGAGAATCATAGGGTTCCTACAATGCAGAAGGAGGCCATTCAGGCCATCGAGTCTGCACTGATTCTCTGAATGAGCACCCCAAGTAGGTCCATTCCCCCACCTTATCTACGTAACCCCACCTAACCTACGCATCTTGGACACTAAGGGGCAATTTAGCATGGCCAATCTATCTAACCTGCACATTTTTGGACTGTGGGAGGAAACCGGAGCACCCGGAGGAAACCCACGCAGACACGGGGAGAAGGTGCAGACTCCGCACAGTCAGACAATCACACAAGGTCGGAAATGAACCCGGGCTCCTGGCGCTGTGAGGCGGCAGTGCTAACCACTGTTTGACCCTGTCACCGTGACAAGCAACCCCAACCCTGTACATAAATGAAAGTTCTTTGATTGTCTTTTTCTGAAGCACACCAGGCCCCAACGTTTCATAGAATTTACAGTGCAGAAGGAGGCCATTCGGCCCATTGAGTCTGCACCAGCTCTTGGAAAGAGCACCCTACCCACCTCCACCCTATCCCCATAACCCGCTAACCCCACCCAACACTAAGGGCAATTTTGGACACTAAGGGCAATTTATCACGGCCAATCCACCTAACCCGCACATCTTTGGACTGTAGGAGGAAACCGGAGCACCCGGAGGAAACCCACGTACACACGGGGAGGACGTGCAGACTCCGCACAGACAGTGACCCAAGCCGGGAATCGAACCTGGGGTCCTGGAGCTGTGAAGCAATTGTGCTAACCACTGTGCTACCGTGCTGCTCAACTTTGATCATGGCCCTTAAATATTCCAGTGATTCGCAGAGGATGAACTGCTCTCAGCATCTGAGTCCATTTGGGAGGACGGGTTCCTTTGACTGCGGGAGTGTAACAAGATACAAATTTGCGCACAGCCCTGCATTCCTCACTAACCTATGAGATCAGCACATAACATCCTGCACAATCACATGAACCTCCAAATCTGTGCCAGCCCAGTCACGAGGATTGTAAACAGTAGCTCTTATCCAAACATGCAGCTGTATCATCAGTGCAATCCGCAGCATTGCTGACTCAGAAAGTGTAACTGTGTGCTTCGAAAAGCAAGAACTGAGCAACCGGCTAACTTCATTACTTTACACATCTACGTCTGCGGGGCAAAGTGAGGGGTAGTACCAGGATGCCGCTGAAATCTAACAGTATTCACTGCGCGGCTGCGAAACCCAAATACTTGAACAATGCAGTCACTGTATAATGGCATCATTGCAGAATTTCTTTCTCGTACTCTGTGGAGGGTTCTGCTTGCCTCTCCCTCGACCTGCACCAGAATGTTCACCAAGAATTATCAAGCTGATTTTCAGATACCTTTAGATCTGAACACAACATCTATTGTTAAGAAAAGTAAATAGATAAATTTTAAAAGGTTTCAACAGCCAATATTATCAGGGAACACACTGGCTAATTGTGGGAAAAAGCACCAAAATGGTCCATCAGAGGCTTGTTTGACATTAGTGTCTGGGTCAATTACTATAGAACTCTATAATATTATGGGTTAGTGGCTCAGGGACTGTATAATATTATAAATCAGTGTCTGAGGAACTGTATAATATATGTCTTGCGGAACTGTATAATATTATGGGTCAGTGTCTGAGGGACTTATAATAGTGGACACCATCTCAGACTAAAGGGACGATCCCTTAAAGCAGAAATGAGGAGGGATTTCTTCAGCCAGAGGGTGGTGAATCTGTGGAACTATTTACCGCAGAAGGCCGTGGAGGCCAATTCACTGAGTGTCTTTAAGACAGAGATAGATAGGTTCTTGATTAATAAGAGGATCGGGGGTTATGGGGAGAAGGCAGGAGAATGGGGATGAGAAAAATATCAGCCATGATTAAATGGCGGAGCAGACTCGATGGGCCGAGTGGCCTAATTCTGCTCCTATGTCTTATGGTCTTATTATGGATCAGTGTCTGAGGAACTGTATAATATTATGGGTCAGTGTTTGAGGAACTATAATATTATGGGTCAGAGTCTGAGGGACTGTATTATATTATGGGTTAGTGTCTGTGGAACTGGATAATATTATGGGTCTATGAATAGCAAAACTGACCGGTATTTAAGAGACTGATCAACTCTCCCCATGTTTCAGTCTCTTGAACAAATATAAACAGTTTGTTGAACGCTGTTTGATCGTACTCAAAGTCTGTTTTTTTTAAATATTACAAAGTTTTGTTCCCTCCAAACCATCCTTAACCACATTCATAAAATAATCCTTTAAAATTCTGCATTCAATTCGTGGAAAACAACATAACTGCCTCAGTATCTGCAACACGGGTGCACTTTTTGAAAAATCTGGATCTTAACATTGTACCTTTTTGAAAGAAGCTGGGTTTTCATGAGGAGAAAAGTCCTTTTTTCATCATTCACAGGTTGTCAGTATACTCTGCGGGGGAAACAGAATCGATTTAGTTCACAATCATCAACTAGGACGTTGAACTTTCACCCCACCTCCAGCCCCCATTTCCTCCCTAAGGTCTGATTATCCAATTGCACATCATCTCTTTCCCTGTTCATCAGTTGACACCTGTCCATGGCACAGACACCTTCAATGTCGCCAAGTGACTGAACTCATGTGCGTCCCATCTCTTCCGCTATCCATATTTTTTTATCATAGGCGACCATTTCATCTCTCCAACATCCTTATCTCTCACTACTGCCATTCCCCCCTTCCTCCACCCTCACTCCTCCATTCTCCTCTCTCACTCCCTCCCCTCCTCCCTCCTTCCTCACTCTTTAATCCTCCTCCCTTTCTCCCTGCACCCGCTCTTCTTCGCCCTCCCTCTCTTCCGCCACTCTCTCTCCTCCCTCCTCCCTCTCTCCTTGCGCCTGCTGTTCTTCCTCCACTCTCTCTCCTTCCTCCTACCTCTCTTCCTCCACTTTCTCTTCTTCCTCCTCCCACTCTCCCTCCTCCCTCTCTCCCTCTCTCCTTCCTCTCTTCCTCCACTTTCTCTTCTTCCTCCTCCCTCTCTCCCTCCTCCCTCCTCCCTCTCTCCTTCGCCCTCCCTCTCTCCCTCCACCTACTCTTAGAACATAGAACAGTACAGCACAGAACAGGCCCTTCGGCCCTCGATGTTGTGCCGAGCAATGATCACCCTACTGAAACCCACGTATCCACCCTATACCCGTAACCCAAACCCCCCCCCCCCCCTCCCCCCTCTTAACCTTACTTTTTAGGACACTACGGGCAATTTATCATGGCCAATCCACCTAACCCGCACATCTTTGGACTGTGGGAGGAAACCGGAGCACCCGGAGGAAACCCACGCACACACGGGGAGGACGTGCAGACTCCGCACAGACAGTGACCCAGCCGGGAACCGAACCTGGGACCCTGGAGCTGTGAAGCATTTATGCAAACCACCATGCTACCGTGCTGCCCTACAATGGGGAGGAAGCAGTTGTTGGGGGGGGGGGGGGAGAATTAAAAATTGAAATACGGACTACACGACCGCAACATATCTGGAAACTGGTGATAACAGCAGAAGGGCCTCACTGAGAGGCGGATAGGTTCTTAAACTCGTGCTTTCATTGTAATGCAGCTTTTATCTTTCTGCCTGATTTCCGAGGCCGTTGGAAAGTCGGCAGCAGGAGAGAGGCGCAGGATGAAGTGCCTTTTCCAGCATTGCTCACACTGCAGAAGGTGCAGCACTGTTCCCACCCACCAGCACCCGGTGAATCCTCCCCACAATCTGACTGCGCCGCCCTGGCGTCTGCTCGCTGACTGACGCTGGATCCCAGACTGCTGACCCGCTCAAACGGCAGACGGCCAGTCTCACAGTCTGGCTGCCTTCAGCCGGAAAAAACAAAACACCCCGCCACCTCCACCTTTCCGTTATTCCAGAGCGTCTCCGTTACGGCTCAGTTGGCGGCGTTCCAACAAACCAGCTCAAAATTGTCACAAGACGAGACGGAACCGGTTTCTCTGATCCCCGTCTGTTTCCACATTGTACTGCATTTGCTTCTTTGGAAGTTCTTCCCCCCAGTAGACTGGCTGCGATATTTATCCCTTGATCACCAAAATATAGATGAACCGGTTCGTTATCACGTTGCTGTTTGTGGGATCGCGCTGTGCGCAGAATCGGATGCCACGTTGCTGCTGACACTCCGACAGCATCTCATGGGCTGGGATGCACGAGTCGTGACGTACAGAGTTTCTGAAATCTCTTTTTTTGGTGAATGCGCGGAGCCTTCCCTCCGGGACGGCTTCATCCAGGATTGCCACAGGGCACACCTGTCTCTCAGCGAGGTAGGGTCGCCTGTGGCAATGGGCCAGGTTATAGCCCTTTGGGAGACTACATTCTCCCGTCAGAGGAGAATCCCAACTGATTCACCAACCCCCAAACAATTCCTACCCCTCACCCTGCAGCTTTACGCATTTGGAGCGGGCCGGGTCCCTTGGTTGGCCGCCCCTCCGCACTGTAAATCAGCCCTTCCCTTATTCCCGGAATGCCTGGGTGCCCACCCCTTCCCCAAGTGCGAGGGTGACCCGACCGACCCACCCCGCCCTCGCCCAGGACTCCCTGATTGTGAGACCGCCACCCACCCAGTGACCCCCTTAGTAAGGAGGTTCCCCCCAGGGACCCCTTTAATAGGGAGACTCCCCCTTAATAGAGACACCTCCCTCCCCACGGACCCCCTTAACAGGGCGCCGCCCCGACTTGGGAATCCCTGAATAGGGAGACCCCCATCCCAGGACCCCCAACTGAAGGAACCACCCCACAGAGACCCCTTAACCCAAGAGACCCCCACAGAGGGAGGATACACAAGGATCTAGGATCAAACTGTGGCTTTTGTTTTTATAAATTTAGAGTATCCAATTCATTTTTTTCCAATTAAGGGGCAATTTAGCCTGGTCAATCCACCTAACCTGCACATCTTTGGGTTGCGGGGGTGAAGCCCACGCAGACACGGGGTGAATGTGCAAACTCCACACGGACAGTGACCCGGGGCCGGGATCGAACCTGGGATCTGGGCGCTGTGGGGCAGCAGTGCTAACCACTGTGCCGACGGGCCGCCCTAAACTGTGATATTCTTAATCATTTTGAAATTCACACTTCGCTAAGATACCAGCGTGAGGCTAGACCTGGAAAGGAAGTGTTGTGTCTCAGTAAATGCATCTGCAGGGTGTGTCCGACCTAAACAACCGTGATTATCAAAACATGGAGAAAGATTTTGAAAAACCTCAGAATCAAAGAACAAAGACAAATTTTACAGCACAGGAACAGGCCCTTCGGCCCTCCAAGCCTGCGCGGATCCCACATCCTTTTGGCCCATGTAAGTAACTCAAGATTTGACCTGTTAATTCACCACAAACCATCACTCTTACTTCACACCAATGTCACCATCGGATGACATGTCTGTGATGGTTCTGGGCATAAAGCTCCCCCCCCCCCCCCCCCCCCCCCCCCCACCGCCTTGAACTCTATTCTGGCAAAACCTGAGAAACATTAAAATCTCCAGGGAAGACGTGCAAACTCCACACAGACAGTCACCCAAGGCCGGAATAGAACTGTGAGGCAGCAGTGCTAATGACTGTGCCACTGTGCTGCCTGTTGGGCTGAGTGTGCGGGTTCCTCAGACGACCCACCCGTCTGCTCCGATACAGACACGACCAACAAGTTCATCACTGGAGGCGGTTGTCCAGGTCTGAGCCTGCCCCACACAGCACGACAATCTAAGCTGGTGAAAACCCGGGGAGAGGAACTCCACAGCTCAAACATCAGGGACAAACCTGTCACTGAAGATTAAAAAAAAGCGAGGGTTTACCTGAAAAGCGTTCCTTATTCTGACTGTAGCTGTAACCAGGGCCCACACGTTGATTGGAGGCATTTCAGCTTTCATGACTCCCGTGCAGAATGCCGATCTGCCCGGGTTTTGTCGTTTCTCTCTCTAGATTGTTCTCGTTTGTATTCCCGAGCAGTTTGAAAAGAAAAACAGTTCTGGAACAACATCGCCACGGCAACAAGCTGGGCCTACCTGACAGCGCTCTGAATAATTCAACAGAGCTGCCAGCACAGATCAATGGACAATAGTTATGACAACACACACAAAAAAAAACGCAAGTGTGTTTTGTCGATTGGTCAAAAATAAAACTAAAGAGCGCGTCGTCCTGGAGCCTTGTGCTGTCAGCTCAAAGTGATGGGACAATTTGCTATCCTCGGGGTGAAGAAGCCTCATCTCTCTGTGTCGTTCCGAACCATTATGAGGCAGGGGAAATGCGGGGTGAGAATGTCATGCTTTCAATACTTTCCAGTTAGATCTCCTAGTACATGAAAGAGATCTGGCCCACAGCAGGTCCCCCCCCCCCCCCCCCCCCCCCCAACCCCACCGTCAACACGGTAGCAGAGTGGTTAGCACTCTTGATTGACAGCGGCAAGGACCCAGGTTCGATTCCCGGCTTGGGTCACTGTCTGTGCGGAGTCTGCGCGTTCTCCCCATGTCTGCGTGCGTTTCCCCCGGGTGCTCCGGTTTCCTCCCACAAGTCCCAAAAGACGAGCTCGTTCAGTGAATTGGACATTCTGAATTCTCCCTCCGCGTACCCGAACAGGCGCCAGACTGTGGCAACTAGGGGACTTTCACAGTAACTTCACTGCAGTGTTAATGTAAACCCAGTTGCGACACTAATAAAGAATTTGATTTTTATTATTCTATTCCTTCCTCCCTCATGTGTTTATCCCCTTTAGTTCTTCAATGCTGTGGTAGGGAGTTCCACATTCCCTCCAGGCAAAGGCATTTCTCCTGAATCCCGTCCTGGATTTAATGATGACGAATCCCAGTTTTGATCTCATCCACAGGTGGAAACATCTTCCCTGCATCCTTTCCCTGTTGATCCCTTTGATGATCTTAAAAAGTCTCCAGCCTTCAATTGTGGCTTTTCGAAAGATCAGAAAGTCGGTTTATTGAAACTTCCCAGATAGGTATACAGTTATGACAAATGTACGTTTTTATTTGTTGGCTGGGGGGGGGGGGGGGGGGGGGGGGGGGGGGGGGGGAAAGAGATGGGAGCGAAAGTTAGTTTTCAATAAGTAACCAAAGTATTTCCTGTACATTATCATCCTTTGTTACAAGGAAGCTCTCTTGGGACGGTACCTTACGGAATTTATTCCATTTTCGGGATCCAAAACATACAGAGGACGCGGAGATTCCACTTACTCAGCCGGCTGTTTCCACAAAGCAAGAGCCAGCAGAATAAACAAAGCACATTAATAATAATAATAATCTTTAGTGTCACAAGTAGGCTGACATTAACCCTGCAATGAAGTTACTGTGAAAAGCCCCTAGTCGCCACACTCCGGCGCCTGTTCGGGTACACAGAGGGAGAATTCAGAATGTCCAATTCACTTAACAAGCATGTCTTTCGGGACTTGTGGGAGGAAACCAGAGCACCCGGAGGAAACCCACGCAGAGACGGGGAGAACGTGCAGACTCCACACAGACGGTGACCCAAGCCGGGATTCGAACCCGGGTCCCTGGTCCTGTGAAGTGATGCGCGATCAATGAACACAGAAACGAAGGAGTTGTCCGAATCGAAGGCTTTAATCTACGAGAAGTGTGCCCAGCAGCAGGAGTATAGAAATGACGATGGCTGCTGGGAAACACGGGTTCATATACTCCGCCTCATAGGTGGAGCTACCTTCCTCCCGACCAATGAGAGGACAACACTTGGGCCAATGGGCAGCGAGCCTTCTACACCAATAGCAGCTCACACTCTCAGGTACCGTAATACCCCTAGTCATACTACCACATGAAGCAACAGTGCTAACCACTGTGCTATGGTGCCGCCCATACTCTCTGTTCCCCTGCCAACTCTGGTTGGCGATTCAAAGGCAGCGTTGGGCAACCTGCAGCCCGGGGGCCACGAGCAGGTGGGCGCATGCGACATTGCGTTACCCATTGCCCACGCACTGAGTTTCCAGATTCTACTGATTCCCTTCAGCGTAGTTTTTTCCCCACTGATTTGACTGAAGTGATTCACACGTATAGCGAGGGTGAGTGAAGTGAGCTGATTGCTCACAACATTGACTGTGGGAGCCGTGCGCTCCCTCTGTGTCCAAAGGGTAAATATTTATTTTGTTTTTACCATTTGAAATTGATGACGGTTCTATTAAATGATTCAGTATTTTTGATAACTCATGCTGAAATATTTGGTGTGTATTAAATGTATTTCATCTGCTTCTTGGGGTCGGAATGTGAGCAAGCTCGATTTCAATCCACAGGCCGAGGTTGCCCGTCACTGCTCCAGGGTGTATCTGAAACCCAAAGATGAACATGTCTAAGCAGCACGGTAGCCTTGTGTATAGCACAATTGCTTCACAGCTCCAGGGTCCCAGGTTCGATGCCGGCTTGGGTCACTGTCTGTGTGGAGTCTGCACATCCTTCCCGTGTGTGCGTGGGTTTCCTCCGGGTTCTCCAGTTTCCTCCCACAGTCCAAAGATGTGCGGGTTAGGTGGATTGGCCATGCTAAACTGCCCTTAGTGTCCAAAATTGCCCTTAGTGTTGGGTGGGGTTACTGGGTTATTGGGATAGGGGGAGGTGTTGACCTTGGGTAGGGTGCTCTTTCCAAGAGCCGGTGCAGACTCGATGGGCCGAATGGCCTCCTTCTGCACTGTAAATTCTATGATATCTATAATAAACAACACCGCAAGTTTCCATTGCACTGCAACCTTAACATGCAGGCGGCAGTATGGCCCCATGGTTAGCACTGCTGCCTCATAGCGCCAGGGACCAGGGTTCAATTCCATCCTTGGGTGACTGTCTGTGTGGAGTTAGCACTTTCTCCCTGTGTCCGCGTCTCCCTCAAACTGGGGGCTCCGGTTTCCTCCCACTGTCCAAAAGATGTGCAAATTAGGTGGATTGGCTGTAATAAATTGCCCATTAGTGTCCCGGATGTGCAGGTTAGGTGGGGTTACGGGGTTGCAGGTATAGAATCATAGAATTTATAGTGCAGAAGGAGGCCATTCGGCCCATCGAGTCTGCACCAGCTCTTGGAAAGAGCTCCCTACCCAAGGTCAACACCTCCACCTTATCCCCATAACCCAGTAACCCCACCCAACACTAAGGGCAATTTTGGACACTAAAGGCAGTTTAGCATGGCCAATCCACCTAACCCGCACATCTTTGGACTGTGGGAGGAAACCGGAGCACCCGGAGGAAACCCACACACACGGGGAGAACGTGCAGACCACACAGACAGTGACCCAAGCCGTGAATCGAACCTGGGACCCTGGAGCTGTGAAGCAATTGTGCTAACCACAATGCTACCGTGCTGCCCATAGGGTGGGAGCTCGGTTCGGGTGCTCTTTCAGATGGCCGGTGCAGACTAGATGGGCTGAATGGCCTCCTTCTGCACTGCAGGGATTCTATTGCAGAGGGTTGTAGAGACTGAAGGAAGTTACAGAGATAGGGAGAGGTATCGATGGTGGAGGAAGTGACACAAATAGGGTGGGTAATAGGGGCTGGAAGAGGTTACAGTAATAGGGAGGAGTCTAGAGATTGTAGAAGGTTAGAGAGATAGGGAGGGTTGATGGGGCTGGAGGAGGTTACAGGTAGGGAGGGTTTTTGGGGCGGGAGGAGGTTACAGATAGGGAGGGTTGTAGGGGTTGGAAAGGTTACAGAGATAGGGAGGGCTGTAGGGGTTGGAAGAGGTTGGAAGATTTTTTTCAAATAAATTTAGAGTACCCAATAATGTTTCTAATTAAGGGGCAATTTAGCATGGCCAATCCACCTAACCTGCACATCTTTGAGTTGTGGGGATGAAACCCACGCAGACACGGGGAGATCGTGCAAACTCCACACGGATAGTGACCCAGGGCCGGGATTCGAACCCGGGTCCTCAGCGCCGTTAGAGGTGACAGAGATAGGGAGGGTTGTAGGGGCTGGAGGAGGTTACAGAGATAGGGTGAGGTGTAGGGGCTGGAGAAGGTTACAGAGATATGGAGGGATGTAAGGGCTGGATGAGGTAACAGAGATAGGGAGGGTTGTAGGGGCTGGAGGAGGTGACAGGAATAGCGAGGGGTGTAGGGGCTGGAGGAAGTAGCAGTATTGATTCTGGGAAGGCTACAAAAACATTCGGAAAACACTGGAATGATTCAGTGGGCCCAGTGCAGAGAACAAGCTTGTTAATGATTGAAAAGAGGATAGAATTGGCCAGCACAAGCTGAACATATTACTGGATATTCCGACACATGACCGCCCACGACTGCTCACTGCCAGGTGCCCCACCCCCACATTGTCACCATTTGTTATTGAGTTCATTCTCACACTCTGCACAGCCACAATGCCCATTAGAAAGTGATGGCATTTCTCTCGGTTCTAACACATGTATCTAGCCTATCAGAAAAAAGCCTGACTCCCATCCCCAATAGTTACTTCACTAATAAAAAACAAATTGGCCAAGATAGCTAGGGAAATTGCAAATGCACTAGTGATAATTTACCACAATTCACTAGACTCTGGGGTGGTCCCGGTGGGTTGGAAATGAGCAAACGTGACACCGCTGTTTAAAAAAGGAGGTAGGCAGAGAGCGGGTAATTATAGGCCAGTTAGCTTAACTTCGGTAGTAGGGAAGATGCTGGAATCTATCATCAAGGAAGAAATAGCGAGGCATCTGGATGGAAATTATCCCATTGGGCAGATGCAGCATGAGTTCATAAAGAGCAGGTCGTGCTTAACTAATTTGGTGGAATTTTTTGAGGACATTACCAGCGCGGTAGATAACGGGGAGCCGATGGATGTGGTATATCTGGGTTTCCAGAAAGCTTTTGACAAGGTGCCACACAAAAGGTTGCTGCATAAGATAAAGATGCATGGCATTAAGGGTAAAGTAGTAGCATGGATAGAGAATTGGTTAGTTAATAGAAAGCAAAGAGTGGGGATTAATGGGTGTTTCTCTGGTTGGCAATCAGTAGCTAGTGGTGTCCCTCAGGGATCAGTGTTGGGCCCACAATTGTTCACAATTTACATAGATGATTTGGAGTTGGGGACCAAGTGCAATGTGTCCAAGTTTGCAGATGACTGTAAGATTAGTGGTAAAGCAAAAAATGCAGAGGATACTGGAAGTCTGCAGAGGGATTTGGATAGGTTAAGCGAATGGGCTAAGGTCTGGCAAATGGAATACAATGTTGACAAATGTGAGGTTATCCATTTTGGTAGGAATAAAAGCAAAAGGGATTATTATTTAAATGATAAAATATTAAAAAGAGACCTGGGTGTGCTAGTGCATGAGTCGCAAAAAGTTGGTTTACAGGAGCAACAGGTGATTATGAAGGCAAATGGAATTTTGTCCTTCATTGCTAGAGGGATGGAGTTTAAGACTAGGGAGGTTATGTTGCAATTGTATAAGGTGTTAGTGAGGCCACACCTGGAGTATTGTGTTCAGTTTTGGTCTCCTTACTTGAGAAAGGACGTACTGGCACTGGAGGGTGTGCAGAGGAGATTCACTAGGTTAATCACAGAGCTGAAGGGGTTGGATTACGAGGAGAGGTTGAGTAGACTGGGACTGTACTCGTTGGAATTTAGAAGGATGAGGGGGGATCTTCTAGAAACATATAAAATTATGAAGGGAATAGATAGGATAGATGCGGGCAGGTTGTTTCCACTGGCGGGTGAAAGCAGAACTAGGGGACATAGCCTCAAAATAAGGGGAAGTAGATTTAGGACTGAGTTTAGGAGGAACTTCTTCACCCAAAGGGTTGTGATTCTATGGAATTCCTTGCCCAGTGAAGCAGTTGAGGCTCCTTCATTAAATATTTTTAAGATAAAAATAGATAGTTTTTTGAAGAATAAAGGGATTAAGGGTTATGGTGTTCGGGCCGGAAAGTGGAGCTGAGTCCACAAAAGATCAGCCATGATCTCATTGAATGGCGGAGCAGGCTCGAGGGGCCAGATGGCCGACTCCTGCTCCTAGTTCTTATGTTCTTATGTTCCCCCCCCCCCCCCCCCCCCCCCCCGGTGCAAGAATCCCCCTCTCCCACCCTACAGGCCGCCCCCCCCCCCCAGTGTTCCCGCGCTGTTCGCGCCGGCAGCGACCAGGTGTGAACGGCGCCGGCGGGCACCTGCCATGTTGGTCAGGCCGCTCGGCCCATCCGGGCCGGAGATTCGCTGCTCGCCCGTTACAAACGGCGAGGGGCGATTCTCCCAGCGGCCAGCCGTGAATCTCGCCGCGCCGGTTTGGGGAGTTCTGCAATTGCTTATTTACATTCCCAGCTGAGAATCATGTAAGCTAGAGCACCTTGAATGATTCAGCAGAGTGGCTATTGGACTGTGACAACTCCTGCACCATACAGTCACATAACAGCTAATGCAGTTACTTAGCAAGCCATTGGAGAAGCTCGCGCTCATTACAGTTCCTACCCTATTTGGACACGAGTAATTTAATTAAGTGATCGAGCTGGTTATAACTCACATGAGAGTGACTGACTAGTGTGGCATGTCATCATTAGGAGTCTATTACCACTATTATTAGCATCTTGTTTCTTGTATATAATACCAGGATTGGGAACTGGTGATTCACAGAGCCCTCCTGAGCATCCATTCATGAACCCTGTCTTCCCAGCCACGGTTCAACAGCCCCATTTCTCTCATGCTGCTGACTCTCTGCTGATTTATTCGTATTGTTCATGCTTGGCCCATCGCCAGACTGGCATTGCATCGAGAGCCATTGAGCTAAGAGGGCTCTGAGGTCCCTGGGCAATGGCTGGGGTTGCAACGTGTGGATGAGCGGGAATTGCTGACAGCGAATTTAGTGCTTCCTCCTGGTTTCCAGGATTGTTACCTACAGCCGGGCCCTGGGCATTCTCCTCCTTTCCTGACTGCCCGCTGAGCAGAAGGCACAGGTCCCTCCAGGGCGAGCAGCAATGGACGTTGGCGCCGCAATGCTGCAAACCAGTCATCATCCCTGAAAGCAGTGGCGGCCATCTGCTGCCTGCGGAGACGGTCGTGTCAACGGACTTTCCTGTTGAATGCTCCCTTGTGGTCATATGCCTGTCAGCAATATCATAGATGGCTGGCGGTGCGACCTCCAACCAGCAGGTGGCGGTGCAGACACACCATGCGGGGTTTACTGGGGGTAAACTGTTGGGAACAATTCTCCATCAATCCTGTGACAAAACGGGAGAATGAGAAAAGGAGAACCTCTGTGATAGTTCTGATTTCTGCCTTTAACTGCAGGTTGTTGGGTTACGTGGATAGGTTGACTTGAGTAGGGTGATCATTGCTCGGCACAACATCGAGGGCCGAAGGGCCTGTTCTGTGCTGTACTGTTCTATCTATCTATCTATCAATTGTAGGAAGCTCATACTTCAAGTGATAAACATTGAGATCTTTCAGCTCAAGCTCACATTGCTCTATTTATTTCTTGTGGTCTGTCTGCAAATTGACCATTCCAGCTCCCTTAAGGACGAACCCAATCTCCAAGTAGAGCGGGGGCAGGAGGTCACCACCATTTAATGAGGTCAGAGCTTATCTGTAGCTTATATTTACCCAGCTTCTATCCGTGTCCTTTAATATCCTTACCCAACTAATATCAGTGACACTGGGCTCTAAACTTCTCGAGCACTGCACCTCACAAAGTCAACCCATTGATAATCACAGCTCCGTAAGCAATGGGAACAGGCCAAACACGGGAAAGTGGCTCAGAATATTGACATACAGAGTATTAGGACCTGCCCACGCACCCACAGCGATGGACAGAGCAACAACAAAGAGACAGATAGCATGCAGAGCTGGGCGGAGAAGTGGCAGACGGAGTTTAACCCTGAAAAGTGTGAGGTTGTCCATTTTGAAACGACAAATGTGAATGCGGAATACAGGGTTAACGGTAGGGTTCTTCGCAATGAGGAGGAGCAAAGAGATCTTGGTTAGCAGAGGGATTGAATTTAGGAGCCATGAGGTGATGATGCAGCTGTACAAAACCTTGGTCAGGCCACATTTGGAGTACTGTGTGCAGTTCTGGTCGCCTCATTTTAGGAAGGATGTGGAAGCTTTGGAAAAGGTGCTAAGGAGATTTGCCAGGATGTTGCCTGGAATGGAGAGTAGGTCTTTCGAGGAAAGGTTGAGGGTCATCATAGAATTTACATGATCATAGAATTTACAGTGCAGGAGGCCATTCGGCCCATTGCGTCTGCACCGGCTCTTGGAAAGAGCACCCTACCCAAGGTTAACAACTCCACCCTATCCCCATAACCCAGTAACCCCACCCAACACTAAGGGCAATTTTGGACACTAAGGACAATTTATCATGGCCAGTCCACCTAACCAGCACATCTTTGGACTGTGGGAGGAAACCGGAGCACCCGGAGGAAACCCAAGCACACACAGGGAGGATGTACAGACTCCGCACAGACAGTGACCCAAGCCGGAATCCGAACCTGGGACGCTGGAGCTGTGAAGCATTTGTGCTAACCACAATGCTACCGTGCTGCCCCTTAGGGTGCTAGGCCTTTTCTCATTAGAACGGAGAAGGATAAGGGGCGACTTGATAGAGGTTTATAAGATGATCAGGGGGATAGATAGAGTAGACAGTCAGAGACTTTTTCCCTGGGTGGAACACACCATTATAAGGGGACATAAATTTAAGGTGAATGGTAGAAGATATAGAGGGGATGTCAGAGGTAGGTTCTTTACCCAGAGAGTAGTGGGGGCATGGAATGCACTGCCTGTGGTAGTAGTTGAGTCAGAAACATTAGAGACATTCAAGCGGCTATTGGTTAGGTACATGGATTACGGTAGAATGATGGGGTGTGAACTAATCTTTTCTTAATCTAGGACAAAAGTTCGGCACAACATCGTGGGCCGAAGGGCCTGTTCTGTGCTGTATTGTTCTATTTTCTATTCAACAAACAGGGCAGACCCTTGAAATGGAGCTTCCCAAACTGGTGGTATCTTCTCCACCGCCCTACCTCATGAAGGCAGGTCACCCTCAGACCCAATACCCCGCACAACCAAACTGGCACCTGGGCACTACCAACCTGGAACCCTGGCAGTGGCCAGTTCAAGCCTGGCAGTGTCACACAGGCACCCTGCTTCACATATGTGGAAACCAGAGCTAAACAACGCCACGGTGGGATCTCCTAGGCAACGTGGGTTCGAACCCTCACCTTGCGAGACTCCGGCACGGACACATTTGTGTGAGCCGAGCTGCTCCCTTGGATATGCAAATCTGGATCCCGCCCATTGAGGGCGAGATCCAGGTCGCGGCGCCTCGCGAGATCTCGTTAGATGCGGCTCCACGGTCGCGCGCTCTCTGCCTCAGGTTCTCAGCTTTTACCAACAACTTTGTTTATTTTTTCTGTGTCCGCACCAATCGACCACAGTGAGCATCAACAGTAAACAGACTCACATAATCAAGCACAGAACAATTGAAACATTGAAAGTTACTCTCAGCATCAGGGAGTTCTGGTTGGAGAAATCAAAAGGAATTTTGAGGCCAAATGTGTCTGTCCATTCCACCATCGCGTTTTAGAAACCTTTCCTTAAAAGAAAGATTTTCACTGGTTCAGCTTTAAAAGCTGGTGCCCTTAACCAATCAAAGACCAGTTTGGGAAGCATTTATACCAAACTCACACAGATTAGATGGAGTTTGTGGTCAATATTACATCACCAATGGAAAGGAACCATCCCCATTCTCCTGCCTTCTCCCCGTAACCCCTGATCCCCATAATAATCACAAACTTATCTATCTCTGTCTTAAAGACACTCAGTGATTTGGCCTCCACGGCCTTCTGCGGCAAAGAGTTCCACAGATTCACCACCCTCTGGCTGAAGAGATTCCTCCTCATCTCTGTTTTAAAGGATCGCCCCTTTAGTCTGAGATGGTGTCCTCTGGTTCTAGTTTTTCCTGCAAATGGAAACATCCTCTCCACGTCCACTCGATCCAGGCCTCTCAGTATCCTGCAAGTTTCAATAAGATCCCCCCTCATCCTTCTAAACTCCAACGAGTACAGACCCAGAGTCCTCAAAAGTTGCTCGTACAAGCTCTTCATTCCAGGGATCATTCGAGTGAACCTCCTCTGGACCCTTTCCAAGGCCAGCACATCCTCTCTTAGATACAGGGCCCCAAAACCTCTCACGATATTCCAAAAAGGGTTAAAGTACCATTTCACACAGAGTTTGCATATGACAATAGTTTTTGGACAAACAGCCCCGTGTTGACCTTAACCGTAGATGCTGTGGAAAACCCCCACGAACTCCCAACTCTCAATCCATAACTGATTAAAAGTTAAACATCGTTCCGATCAACACCCCTCTTGGTAAAGAAGAAAATGAACCGGGGGGTTCGAACAGGAACCGCACCTTGGCAGGGAAGGAGTTAATGTAGAGGTGGTAGCTAATTTCCTGAAACATTCTCTTTAACGATTCAGGCAAAGGTAATGAATTTCCCTATTCCCCTGGTCTCATATTTATCAGTGTTTTAATGAGAGGTTGCTTACATTGTTGAACATCTTTGGCTTAATTAATCCTGAATATAAGAACAAGGCACCAAGGCCAACGAAGACTCATTGAGATGCCGGTGGCTGTGTTCAACTGCGTATGTGGGACCCCCCCCCCCCCCCCCCCCCCAACAGGTGGAGGAATTCCTTTAAAGGTACAGCCAGCTGAGATTGTTCTTATGTCCGATATGGTTGGCCGGATATGAGCTTTGGCTCAGTGGAACACTCTGATCTCTGCAACCGAAGCCGGTGGGATTCCGTTTCCCTGTCGGCAGTACGCCCCCAGTTCTCCCGGCATCATGGGGAGGCTTCAATGGGAAATCCCTTGACAAAAAGCGGGAAGAGAGAATTCTCCAGAGAACGGGGCAACGCCGAGGATCCCACGGCTGGGGATCACAGATCTCAGACTAATACAGTGCAGAACAGGCCCTTCAGCCCATCGCGTCTGCCCTGACGCATGGAAAACACCTGACCTGCCCGCCTAACCCCATTCACCAGCACTGGGCCCATAGCCTTGAATGTTATGGTGGGCCAAGTGCTCATCCAGGTACTTTTTAAAGGATGTGAGGCAACCCACCTCTCCCACCCTCCCAGGCAGCGCGTTCCAGACCCTCACCACCCTCTGGGGAAAAAAACATTTCCTCAAATCCCCCCTAAACCTCCCCCACCCCCTCACCTTGAAATTATGCCCCCTCGTAACTGACCCTTCAACTAAGGTGAACAGCTCCTCCCTATCCACCCTGTCCATGCCCCTCATAGTCTTGTCCACCTCGATCAGGCCGCCCCTCAGTCTTCTCTGCTCCAGCGAAAACAACCCAAGCCTATCCAACCTCTCTCCATAACTGAAATGTTCCATCCCAGGCAACATCCTGGTGAATCTCCTCTGCACCCCCTCCAGTCCAATCACATCCTCCCTATAATGTGGTGACCAGAATTGCACACAGTGCTCCAGCTGTGGCCTCACCAAAGTTCTATACAACCCCAACATGGCCTCCCTGCTTTTGTAATCTATGTCCCGATTGATAAAGGCAAGTGTCCCATATGCCTTTTTCACCACCCTATTAACCTGCCCTTCTGGAGAATCCTGCCCTCTATCTTTTGGATGTGACATTACAACAAGGCCGGTGTCTCTATCTGCAGGTGAATTTAAAAGATCCCAGGCAAGTTCTTACATAATTCTCGGCTCAGGCAAGGCAATTGAAAGTAGACTGTCCCCATTTATCTCATTGCCGGGATTGTGCTGTGCACAAATTGACAGCGCGTTTGCCTCCAAAGTGACATTCCCTCCTCTTCAAAGCAATTTCATTGGCTGAGGAGCACTCTGTGCCATCCAGTGGATGTGAGAGTCGCTATCAAAATGCAAGTACCTGCTTTCTCTCTAGCCTGGGAGTGTATCTGCCTGCTCGTGGAGAACCGACCCCCGAAAGGAGGACAGAAAAGTGGAGACTTTTCTTTCCCCAAATAAATATTTACAAGCGGAACATTGGTATTTATATGTGGAGCTGAAATAAGAGAGGGGACAAACTGTGCAATGAAGTACACAACACAGAACTGGACACAAGCCCGAATGGATTCATTCTTAAATAGCTTCTCCCACAGCCCGAGAGTGTGACACTTTCCTCCAGTCTCCATGACGGACTTGGGGGGGGGGGGGGGGGGGGGGGGGGGGGGGGCGACCTGATAGAAGTCTGCAAAATTATAAGGGGCATGGACAGAGTGGATAGCCCGAAGCTTTTTCCCAGGGTGGAAGAGTCAATTACTAGGGGGCATAGGTTTAAGGTGCGAGGGGCAAGAGGAGATGTGCGAGGAATGTTTTTTACGCAGAGGGTAGTGGATGCCTGGAACTCGCTGCCGGAGGAGGTGGTGGAAGCAAGGACGATAGTGACATTTAAGGGGCGTCTTGACAAATAGATAGATAGAGAAATACAGCACAGAACAGGCCCTTTGGCCCACGATGTTGTGCCGAACTTTTGTCCTAGGTTAATCATAGATCATAGAATTTTGGACACTAAGGGCAATTTATCGTGGCCAATCCACCCAACCTGCACATCTTTGGCTGAATACATGAATAGGATGGGAATAGAGGGAAACCGACCCCGGAAGTGCAGAAGGTTTTAGGTTAGACGGGCAGCATGGTTGACGCAGGCTTGGAGGGCTGAAGGGTCTGTTCCTGTGCTGTACTTTTCTTTGTTCTTTGAAGACAAGAAGCTAACTCCTATCGGTCTTCATATCTTGTATTTTTATTCATTCATGCGATGTGGGCTGGGCCAGAATTTGTTGCCCATCCCTAATTGCCCGTGAGGAGGTGGTAGTGAGCTGCATTCCTGAACCGCTGCAGTCCCTGTGGTGTGGTTCGATGTCAGGTTGGATTGGATCGGATTGGATTTGTTTATTGTCATGTGTACCGAGGTACAGTGAAAAGTATTTTTCTGCAAGCAGCTCAACAGATCATTCAGTACATGGGAAGAAAAGGGAATAAAAGAAAATACATAATAGGGCAACACAAGGTACACAATGTAACTACATAGGCATTGGCATCGGATGAAGCATACAGGGTGTAGTGTTAATGAGGTCAGTCCATAAGAGGGTCGTTTAGGAGTCTGGTGACAGTGGGGATGTAGCTGTTTTTGAGTCTGTTCGTGCGTGTTCTCAGACTTCTGTATCTCCTGCCCAATGGAAGAAGTTGGAAGAGTGAGTAAGCCGGGTGGGAGGGGTCTTTGATTATGCTGCCCGCTTTCCCCAGGCAGCAGGAGGTGTAGATGGAGTCGATGGATGGGAGGTAGGTTCGTGTGATGGACTGGGCGGTATTCATGACTCTCTGAAGTTTGTTGCGGTCCTGGGCCGAGCAGTTGCCATACCAGGCTGTGATGCAGAGCTACTGATCAGCTGTTCTGGGGGAATTTGCATACGTGCAGTGCGGTCAGCCTAAGTTGAAGGTGGTTTATGGAGGGGCTGTTGGCAAGTGACAGTTAAACCCGAAACACTTCGTGAGTGTTTCCCACCCTACCTCCTCCTCTAACCAACCCCCCCCCCCCACCCCACGGTGGTTGGTAAGCGGGAGCAGGGGCCTGTCGTGAAGGTGTGTGAGTGCCTTTAAATTTGCTTAACTTTCAGCGGGAGCAGGGTTTGAGGTAATATCAGGTAAGCTCTTCCTTTCTTTTTCTTTTTCTTGTTTTTTTTTAATCTAGAGGTGATGTCAGGGAAGGCAGTACAATGCTCCTCCTGCAGAATGTTTGAGGTGAGGGACGCCGTCAGTGTCCCTGCTGATTTCATCTGTGGGAAGTGCACCCAACTCCAGCTCCTGAAAAACCGTGTTAGGGAACTGGAGCTTGAGCTGGATGAACTTCGGATCATTCGGGAGGCAGAGGGGGTCATAGATAGGAGCTTCAGGGAAGTAGTTACACCAAAGACTGGAGATAGATGGGTAACTGTAAGAGGGACTGGGAAGAAGCAGTCAGTGCAGGGACCCCCTGCGGTCGTTCCCCTGAGTAACAAGTATACCGTTTTGGATACTTGTGGGGGGGACGACTTACCAGCGGTAAGCCATGGAGTACGGGCCTCTGGCACGGAGTCTGTCCCTGTTGCTCAGAAGGGAAGGGGGGAAAGGAGTAGAATATTAGTAATTGGGGACTCAATAGTCAGGGGCACAGATAGGAGATTTTGTGGGAGCGAGAGAGACTCACGTTTGGTATGTTGCCTCCCAGGTGCAAGGGTAAGTGATGTCTCGGATCGTGTTTTCCTGGTCCTTAAGGGGGAGGGGGAGCAGCCCCAAGTCGTAGTCCACATTGGCACTAACGACATAGGTAGGAAAGGGGACAAGGATGTCAGGCAGGCCTTTAGGGAGCTAGGATGGAAGCTCAGAGCGAGAACAAACAGAGTTGTTATCTCTGGGTTGTTGCCCGTGCCACGTGATAGTGAGATGAGGAATAGGGAGAGAGAGCAATTAAACACGTGGCTACAGGGATGGTGCAGGCGGGAGGGATTCAGATTTCTGGATAACTGGGGCTCTTTCTGGGGAAGGTGGGACCTCTATAGACAGGATGGTCTACATCTGAACCTGAGGGGCACCAATATCCTGGGGGGGAGATTTGTTAGTGCTCTTTGGGGGGGTTTAAACTAATTCAGCAGGGGCATGGGAACCTGGATTGTAGTTTTGGGGTACGGGAGATTGAGAGTATGGAGGTCAGGAGCACAGATTTGACTTCGCAGGAGGGTGCCAGTGTTCAGGTAGGTGGTTTGAAGTGTGTCTACTTCAATGCCAGGAGTATACGAAATAAGGTAGGGGAACTGGCAGCATGGGTTGGTACCTGGGACTTCGACGTTGTGGCCATTTCAGAGACATGGATAGAGCAGGGACAGGAATGGTTGTTGCAGGTTCCGGGGTTTAGGTGTTTTAGTAAGCTCAGAGAAGGGGGCAAAAGAGGGGGAGGTGTGGCGCTGCTAGTCAAGGACAGTATTACGGTGGCGGAAAGGATGCTAGATGGGGACTCTTCTTCTGAGGTAGTATGGGCTGAGGTTAGAAACAGGAAAGGAGAGGTCACCCTGTTGGGAGTTTTCTATAGGCCACCTAATAGTTCTAGGGATGTAGAGGAAAGGATGGCGAAGATGATTCTGGAAAAGAGCAAAAGTAACAGGGTAGTTGTTATGGGAGACTTTAACTTTCCAAATATTGACTGGAAAAGATATAGTTCGAGTACATTAGATGGGTCGTTCTTTGTACAATGTGTGCAGGAGGGTTTCCTGACACAATATGTTGACAGGCCAACAAGAGGCGAGGCCACATTGGATTTGGTTTTGGGTAATGAACCAGGCCAGGTGTTAGATCTGGAGGTAGGTGAGCACTTTGGAAACAGTGACCACAATTCGGTGACCTTTACGTTAGTGATGGAAAGGGATAAGTATACCCCGCAGGGCAAGAGTTATAGCTGGGGGAAGGGCAATTATGATGCCATTAGACATGACTTAGGATGTGTTGGTTGGAGAAGTAGGCTGCAAGGGTTGGGCACACTGGATATGTGGAGCTTGTTCAAGGAACAGCTATTGCATGTTCTTGATAAGTACGTACCAGTCAGGCAGGGAGGAAGGGGTCGAGCGAGGGAACCGTGGTTTACCAAAGAAGTGGAATCTCTTGTTAAGAGGAAGAAGGAGGCCTATGTGAAGATGAGGCATGAAGTTTCAGTTGGGGCGCTTGATAGTTACAAGGAAGCGAGGAAGGATCTAAAGAGAGAGCTGAGACGAGCAAGGAGGGGACATGAGAAGTCTTTGGCAGGTAGGATCAAGGAAAACCCAAAAGCTTTCTATAGGTATGTCAGGAATAAAAGAATGACTAGGGTAAGAGTAGGGCCAGTCAAGGACAGTGGTGGGAAGTTGTGTGTGGAGGCTGAGGAGATAAGCGAGATACTAAATGAATACTTTTCATCAGTATTCACTCAAGAAAAAGATAATATTGTGGAGGAGAATGCTGAGACCCAAACTATTAGAATAGATGGCATTGAGGTGCGTAGGGAAGAAGTGTTGGCAATTCTGGACAAGGTGAAAATAGATAAGTCCCCGGGGCCAGATGGGATTTATCCTAGGATTCTCTGGGAAGCCAGGGAAGAGATTGCTGAGCCTTTGGCTTTGATTTTTAGGTCATCATTGGCTACAGGAATAGTGCCAGAGGACTGGAGGATAGCAAATGTGGTCCCTTTGTTCAAGAAGGGGAGTAGAGATAACCCCGGTAACTATAGGCCGGTGAGCCTAACGTCTGTGGTGGGTAAGGTCTTGGAGAGGATTATAAAAGATACGATTTATAATCATCTAGAAAGGAATAATATGATTAGGGATAGTCAGCATGGTTTTGTGAAGGGTATGTCATGCCTCACAAACCTTATCGAGTTCTTTGAGAAGGTGACTGAACAGGTAGACGAGGGTAGAGCAGTTGATGTGGTGTATATGGATTTCAGTAAAGCGTTTGATAAGGTTCCCCACGGTCGGCTATTGCAGAAAATACGGATGCTGGGGATTGAGGGTGATTTAGAGATGTGGATCAGAAATTGGCTAGTTGAAAGAAGACAGAGAGTGGTAGTTGATGGGAAATGTTCAGAATGGAGTTCAGTTACGAGTGGTGTACCACAAGGATCTGTTCTGGGGCCGTTGCTGTTTGTCATTTTTATAAATGACCTAGAGGAGGGCGCAGAAGGATGGGTGAGTAAATTTGCAGACGACACTAAAGTCGGTGGAGTTGTAGACAGTGCGGAAGGATGTTGCAGGTTACAGAGGGACATAGATAAGCTGCAGAGCTGGGCTGAGAGGTGGCAAATGGAGTTTAATGTGGAGAAGTGTGAGGTGATTCACTTTGGAAAGAATAACAGGAATGCGGAATATTTGGCTAATGGTAAAATTCTTGGTAGTGTGGATGAGCAGAGGGATCTCGGTGTCCATGTACATAGATCCCTGAAAGTTGCCACCCAGGTTGATAGGGTTGTGAAGAAGGCCTATGGTGTGTTGGCCTTTATTGGTAGAGGGATTGAGTTCCGGAGCCATGAGGTCATGTTGCAGTTGTACAAAACTCTAGTACGGCCGCATTTGGAGTATTGCGTACAGTTCTGGTCGCCTCATTATAGGAAGGACGTGGAAGCTTTGGAAAGGGTGCAGAGGAGATTTACCAGGATGTTGCCTGGTATGGAGGGAAAATCTTATGAGGAAAGGCTGATGGACTTGAGGTTGTTTTCGTTAGAGAGAAGAAGGTTAAGAGGTGACTTAATAGAGGCATACAAAATGATCAGAGGGTTAGATAGGGTGGACAGCGAGAGCCTTCTCCCGCGGATGGAGGTGGCTAGCACGAGGGGACATAGCCTTAAATTGAGGGGTAATGGATATAGGACAGAGGTCAGAGGTGGGTTTTTTACGCAAAGAGTGGTGAGGCCGTGGAATGCCCTACCTGCAACAGTAGTGAACTCGCCAACATTGAGGGCATTTAAAAATTTATTGGATAAGCATATGGATGATAAGGGCATAGTGTAGGTTAGATGGCCTTTAGTTTTTTTTCCATGTCGGTGCAACATCGAGGGCCGAAGGGCCTGTACTGCGCTGTATCGTTCTATGTTCTATGATAGGATGCTTTCTATAGTGCATCTGTAAAAGTGGGCAAGAGTTAATGTGGACATGCAAAATTTCCTTAGTTTCCTGAGGAAGTATAGGCGCTGTTGTGGTTTCTTGGTGGTAGCGTCGACGTGGGTGGACCAGGACAGATTTTTGGAGATGTGCCCCCCTAGGAATTTGAAACTGCCAATCATCTCCACCTCGGCGGTCCGAAGGTTTCATTCCCTATCGACCTTATCGCAGTTTGATACAACTGAGAGGCTTGCTGGGCCATTGCTGTGGATCTGGATTCACTTGCAGGCCAGACCAGGTAAGGACGGCAGATTTCCGCCCCCCCCGGACGGACAACACTGAGCCGGATGGGTTTTTAACGCCGATCAACAATCAGTAGACTTTTCATTCCAGATTTCTGTTGATTGAATTGGGATTTCACCATCTGTAATGGTGGGATTCGAACCCAGATTTCCCAGTTCCTGGGCCGGATTATCCGGTCTGCGAGCCGTGCGCTGTTCACTGCTTGTCCTCTAGCCAAAGAATTACAGCATCACAGAATAAAACAATGCAGGAGAGGCCCTTCGGCCCATCGAGTCTGTCCCAATGCATGATAAACACCTGACCTGTCTACCTAATCCCATTCACCAGCACTTGGCCCATAGCCTTGAATGTTATGATGGGCCAAGTGCTCATCCAGGTACTTTTTAAAGGATGTGAGGCAACCCGCCTCTACCCCCCTCCCAGGCAGCGCGTTCCAGACCCTCACCACCCTCTGGGTAAAAAAGGTTTTCCTCAAATTAAAGCAAATAACTTTTGGCAACACCTCACCTGTGGTCTCTTATGATCAGGAGTTACGGGTTAATAAGCGGTAAACTCTGCTGATGATTTTCATCCCAATCTCTTCGTAACCCGGGCGTGGGGGGGATGATGTTAATTGCAACACCCCAGCGATGATTCCTGTAAGGAGCAGGGGCGGGGGGGGGGGGGGGGGGGGGGGGGGGGGGGGGGGGGGGGGGGGATCGAGCGCACAGGCACCAAACGTCACTCAAGTTTTTGTTTGATTCCAGAAGCCGTCAGTAAATAGGGATGACCTCTGATTGTCGTCCAGGCAGATTCTCTGGCACTGCCCGCCCTATCAAAATAGATCCTCATCTGCCTCATAATTCAATGATCCGCTTGGCGTTCCTGCTACATGACACAGACACCAACAATCATAGGCCCTGAGGGATGGTCATTTCCCCTCGACACGTTTAAGGAGACATCTCCTTCACGGGAAAAGCAAGTTGTCTCGAATTGGACCAGTTCCCTCGGCCGCACGCACTGAGCAATAGCAGACATACAATTTCCTCTTTCTCCCAAGAAAACTCAATCAGTTCTCCCACAAGGTACTAACTGCAATGTGATATTTCACAGGGGATTTGTTGAAATATTGAAAGCAGGCCAAGGCAGGCCAGCAGCACGGTTCGATTCCCGTACCAGCCTCCCCGAACAGGCGCCGGAATGTGGCGACTAGGGGCTTTTCACAGTAACTTCATTGAAGCCTACTCGTGACAATAAGCGATTTTCATTTCATTTCAAATAAACCAGGAACTAATTCAGCGTGTTCCCCTCTGACCGCTCCAATAAAGATCAGGATTTTAAACATTAGTCCTGGGAATCTGAGATAGGAGGGCGTGATACCGAATTTGGCAGTCGGTAGGCCCTCTGGAGAATGCTGGAGAGAGATCTTTCGAAGTTCAATAGTCCCCAAACAGTCCCCAGTGACCTCTGGAGGCAGTACATCAGTGAAAGGCAACTTCAGTTCAAAGCCAAGAACACATCACTCTCCATCTGGAGATCTCGTTGGCTTTGCTAAATGTAACCATTGTTCTTACGCATAGTTGAAGAATGTGGGCTGTGCGAATATTCCCGTCGCTGGGACACACCCTGTGACATCTCTAAAAATAGAACTTACAGCCCAGTGAGGGGCCATTCAGCCTCTCGCGCCAGAGATATCTGTGCTCTTCAGCTGGAGCTTCTGTCGCATTTCCATCTCCATTCCGCCTTTTGTACCTTTCCCTGAACCGACTGAGCCACCTCCCCCTCTTATTGTCTTTGTCCCAAAACCCTCTTACTGCAAAACATTCAAAATCGAATAGCCCCTCCAGTGGATTGATCGGCGCGATTCAGCGGACTCGAGTTAAAGTTCACTTGACGCATGTTTAGCGGAGTGTTTCTCGTTGGCTGCGGTGCGGAGAAAGAACCGCTATTCAATGGCACTTTGCATTTGCTATGATCCCGGGCAGATTCTTTCCACAGAGGCCGCACTTAGAGAGAGCTGGTCTCGCCAGCGGGAACGGCTCCACGCAGATCGGGGCGCCAATTTGGACGGCTGCCCATGTGCCCTGGAGGTTCCGCCTGGGCACCGTGGCATTCCCAGGGTGGCACTGCCAGTGTGCCCAGTTGCACTGCCAAGGTGGCACTGTTGGCAGTGCCAAGGCGCCCAGGTGCCAGGGAATGCCAAGCTGCCGCCCTCCCCCGCCCAGTGACCTGGGAAACATGCAGATCTGGATTTCACCCAGCGAGGGCAGATCACGCTGGGCGGAGAGAGTCAGGTGACTCAGGATTGCCCCTGCGCCCAGCAGCGAGCCCGATTTTGGGCTCGGGCACGATTCACCTGTTGTGACCAGATTCAGGGCGGCATAACCGAGTCACGACAACTTCTAATTTTATCTTTCAGTTTCCTGATGATAATCCTGAGCCCAGGTCCACTCAATGACAAGCATGGGGAGCTACCCAATAACTCACCATATCATCCCGGGTTTTGGAAGTATACTGGTCCCAATGCTGAATTTTTTCTCATGTTCGCACAGCGCTACAAACCAATTCAGACACAATGTTGGCCTCAGTTCCAATGCAGTTTGAGTGGAGCAGATCCCAATTGGCCCATTGTTTGTAGTGACGCTTTTGACCTCAGTGGGGTTACGGAGTTACGGGATAGGGCGGGGGGAATGGGCAGAATGGCCTCTTTCTGCACTGTGGGGATTCTATGGATACCTCTGGATTTCTGATCACTCTTCCGTGACATTGGCTGGAATGGGTCCCAGTGGGGATATTGGAGGAGAACATTCAGTGATGACGCCTCTTTTAGTCAAGTAGCTAATTTCCATACATTGTCCATGATGATAGATAGAGATAGAGAAATACAGCACAGAACAGGCCCTTTGGCCCACGATGTTGTGCCGAACTTTTGTCCTAGGTTAATCATAGAATTTTGGACACTAAGGGCAATTTATCACGACCAATCCACCCAACCTGCACATCTTTGGATTGTGGGAGGAAACCGGAGTACCCGGAGGAAACCCACGCACACACGGGGAGGACGTGCAGACTCCGCACAGACAGCGACCCAAGTCGAAATCGAACTTGAGACCCTGGAGCTGTGAAGCAATTGTGCTATCCACAATGCTACCATTCTGCCCTTAAGAAGAAATTAATCTACACTCCATTATTCTACCCTAATCCATGTACCTATCCAATAGCCGCTTGAAGGTCCCTAACGTTCCCGCCTCAACTACTTCCACAGGCAGTGCATTCCATGCCCCCACATCTCTGGGTAAAGAACCTACCTCTGACATCCCCCCTATATCTTCCACCATTTACCTTAAATTTATTTACCCTTGTAATGGTTTGTTCCACCCGGGGAAAAAGTCTCTGACTGTCTACTCTATCTATTCCCCTGATCATTTACAAACCTCTATCAAGTCGCCCCTCATCCTTCTCCGTTCTAATGAGAAAAGGCCTAGCACCCTCAACCTTTCCTCGTAAGACCTACTCTCCATTCCAGGCAACATCCTGGTAAATCTCCTTTGCACCTTTTCCAAAGCTTCCACATCCTTCCTAAAATGAGGTGACCAGAACTGCACACAGTACTCCAAATGTGGCCTGACCAAGGTTTTGTACATGATTGATGATGGATGAAAAATGGCCACCTGCAGAGGAACTGAGAAACTGACCACATGACAACACACTAGCGTTTGGGAAACCATGTGCTGAATAATATGGGGATGATGTGAGGGGGTGTGTGGAGAAGTCATGCCCCGCCACTCCAACGGCACCCCCCCAACCCTCCCCGAAAACCAGGTTAGTGTGGAGCAGAGATGCTCTGTGGTGACCTACCCTACAGCCATAAAGCACTGCGGTGGTGACTAACGAGGGCCAATCAGACCTTTACCCACATTGGGGAGGGGGTCCCACACCCTCTGCAAACCACCGGCCAATCGGATTGATCGGCAGATCCATCAGTCCCAGCAGCATTAGGAAGGTGTGAGTGGCCACTGCCAGAACTGCAGGATAGGGCGGCAAGGGGGCACCGTGGTTAGTACTGCTGCCTCCCAACGCCACGGACCCGGGTACAATTCCAACCTCAGGTATTGTGTGGAGTTTGCACTTTCTCCTTGTGTCGGCGTAGTGCTCTGGTTTCCTCCCATAGTCCAAAGATGTTCAGGTGAGGTGGATTGGCCATGATAAATTGCCCGTAGTGTCCAAAAAGGTTCGGTGGGGTCCAGTGCAGACTCGATGGGACGAATGGCCTCCTTCTGCACTGTAAATTCTATGAAGCTCCAAAAGACAAATGGACAGTTCCATTAATGAATAATGTCACATTAATTAACTTCAAACTCGACACGGGGATGAGGGCCAATCTTATCAGTTTGTCAGATTTAAATGAGCTAAAAATTAAACCGCAAGTGTTAAATAAAACAGTACTACTGAAAGACGACAGCGGAAATTAAATTACTATGCTTGGAGCGTGCAAGCTCGATGTAAATGTGAAGAACAGTGGGCGCGATTCTCCCATGCCGCGCCATATGGGAGAATCGCCGTTTGCGCCATTTTTTCCCGCGCGCTGGTCCGACGCTGGCAAATGATTCTCCGAGGAGCGGAGAATTGGCGCCATTTGCACCAGCGCGTTTTGCACGGCACCGGTCGCGGGCGGCCGTCCGCAACCGGGCCATCGATTATCCACCCTTGATGGGCCGAGTGGCCGTGCAGAAATGGCAGAGTGCCACCGGCGCCATTCACACCTGGTTGCTGCCAGCTGGAACTCTACGCGTAGGGTCGGGGGCGGCCTGTGGGGCGGGGAAAAGCGTTCCTTCACCGGGGGTGGGGGGGGCCTCCGATGGGGTCTGGCCCGCGATCGGGGCTCACCGATCGGCGGGCCGGCCACTCCTCCCCCCCCCCCAGGCCTACTTTGTTGTGCTTCCGGCCCCAGAAACCCCACGCCATGTTGCATCGGGGCCTGAGCGTTCCGTGAGTCTACCGCGCATGCGCGGGTTGGCGCCTCCCTCAGTCCACGCCAGGATGTAAGGCTGGAGCGGCGTGAACCACTCCAGTGACGTGCTGCCCCCGACGGGGGCCAGAATCGCTACTGTCCGTGTCCGTTTCGCGCCGTTGTGAAATGCGACGGTGTTCACGACAGCGCGGACACTTAGTCCCGCGATTGGTGAATCGCGCCCAGAGTTCACACAGTAAAACTTTCCACCGTAAAGGCAGAACTTGAATCTCTACTGGGAATGGAAGCATGTGAGGCACTTGAGCTAGTTAAGCGAGTTTACAGTGCAGACTGTGCTGTAACCAGACACAATGCATCAGTAGATTCCATACTGAAGAACTTTCCTGGAATATTTCAAGACTTTGGCACTTTACCTTTAGAACATAGAACAGTACAGCACAGAACAGGCCCTTCGGCCCTCGATGTTGTGCCGAGCAATGATCACCCTACTTAAACCCACGTAACCCGTATACCCGTAACCCAACAATCCCCCCATTAACCTTACACTACGGGCAATTTAGCATGGCCAATCCACCTAACCCACACATCTTTGGACTGTGGGAGGAAACCGGAGCACCCGGAGGAAACCCACGCACACACGGGGAGGACGTGCAGACTCCACACAGACAGTGACCCAGCCGGGAATCAAACCTGGGACCCTGGAGCTGTGAAGCATTGATGGTAACCACCATGCTACCGTGAGGCCCCTAATAGTCCCCTTTCACATATAGAATCCAGTTTCATAGATTTCATAGAATTTACAGCCATTCGGCCCATCGAGTCTGCACCGGCTCTTGGAAAGAGCACCCTACCCAAAGTTAACACCTCCACCCTATCCCTATAACCCAGTAACCCCACCCAACACTAAGGGCAATTTTGGACACTAAGGGCAATTTAGCATGACCAATCCACCCAACCTGCACATCTTTGGACTGTGGGAGGAAACCGGAGCACCCGGAGGAAACCCACGCACACACGGGGAGGATATGCAGACTCCGCACAGGTAGTGGCCCAAGCCGTAATCGAACCTGGGACCCTGGAGCTGCAGTTGAAAGAGAACGCACAACCAGCAATACACACTCCAAGACGTGTACCAGCTCCATTGAAAGACAGATTGAAGGATGAGCTAGAAAGGATGATGGCTTTAGGAGTAATCAAACGTATAAAAAAAGCTACAGGTTTGGTAAACTCTATGGTCTGTGTCAAGAAGAGAAATATGACCTGCGAATCTGTATGGATCCCAAAGATCAGAACCCCAACGTTAAAAGAGAACATTATCCGATTCCGCAGAGGGAAGAAATTGTCATAATATACACACAAGTATATGATGGTGCACAAACAGACACTGACTGACACACTGAAAGACCAATCAACACACAGAACACAGCAGCCAATCACCAGACAGGACATGTTCTATAACTTTAAGGGCATTTAAGTGGTCACTGGATAGACATATGGATGAAAATGGAATAGTGTAGGTCAGATAGGCTTCAGATGATTTCACAGGTCGGCGCAACATCGAGGGCCGAAGGGCCCGTACTGCGCTGTAATGTTCTATGTTCTATGACACAGCCACTATGAAGCCAGAGGGCACTAGTTTTCCCGCTCATTCGGGATGCAGCCTCTGAGACAGCCAGAGCCCGTGATCAGTAACACGAACATCTACCATGTGCTAGCAGTATAGTCTGGTCAGGTTAGCCTCAGTTCTCCAGTCAACTTAACACAGTGTCGACCCACAGAGCAAGTATGTTTAACAGCTCATAGTTAAATAAAATAGAGTTGTACTTCTACAAGTGTTGGTAGCCTGTCTCTCTCACTGCTCTGGTAAACGCAGTCCTCGCAGACCCAGCTTATCCAACACATCATGGTACCAGTGCATAATGTTAGAATTTGATGAACCTACCCTGAGATAGTCTGCCTTCGACCAGCGATCAGCCATCCGGTAATATGGACAGCGTCCGCCCTCCCACGCCGCACCGCATCGCCGGCAACCTCGGTGCCAACTGGAAGATCTGGGGCTGGTTTAGCTCACTGGGCTAAATCGCTGGCTTTTAAAGCAGACCAAGCAGGCCAGCAGCACGGTTCAATTCCCGTACCAGCCTCCTCGGACAGGCGCCGGAATGTGGCGACTAGGGGCTTTTCACAGTAACTTCATTGAAGCCTACTCGTGACAATAAGCGATTTTCATTTTCATTTACATTTCATTTCAAGATCTTTAAACAAAAGTTTCAACTGTACCTGGAAGCTGCCTCAGACACCAGAAAGATTGCTCTCTTTCTCTCCACGGTCTGGGACCACGCCATCCATATTTCCAACTCCCTCACATTCGCTGAAGGTGAGGACAAGTCCAAGTTCAGGACAGTCCCGCTCAAATTCGACAGCCACTGTGACATCGAAGTCAACGAAAGTTTTGAACGCTACGTCTTTCAACAGCGTCTGCAGGGCAAGGGCGAACCTTTTCAATCTTTCCTCACCCACCTTCACAAGTATCTTTAACAGCTCATAGTTATATAAAATAGAGTTGTACTTCTACAAGTGTTGGTAGCCTGTCTCTCTCTCACTGCTCTGGTAAACGCAGTCCTCGCAGACCCAGCATACCCAACACATCAGAAATCACATGCGAGATGTCAGGAGCAACTTGTTTCAGTAAGTTAGACGCTTCACAAGGTTTTTGGCAGCTCAGGTTGGATAAGGAGATCACAAAGCTGTGCAACGTTCAACACTTCATTCCGCCGATATTGTTTCTTAAGGATGTCATTTGGTATCATTTCTGCCTCAGAGATTTTCCGCTGGGTAATGGAACACGTCGTTGAAGGAATTCTGGGAGTCAGAGTTTACGTTAACGACATAATCGCCTGGGGATTAACACGACGAAAAGAGCACGACAAGAAGGCTGCTCAAAGTGCTGAAGAGCATGGAGAAGAATGGCTTACAGTTGAATAAAGCCAAATGCCAATTTGGCGTTAGTGCTATCACGTTCTTGGGAGATCAAGGGGCGGGTTTCTCCGATTGCCGACGCCAAAATCACATTCGGTGATCGGCCGGAGAATCCTTTTTTATGCCGAAATCGGGGGGGGGGCTGTTTTCCCGATGCTCCGCCCCCCCTCAAAAAACGGCACACTCGAAGAGTACGCCGCACGCCACTGGGACGACCTCAGGATGTCACCGAAAACGAACGAGAAAATGCTGGAAAATCTCAGCAAGTCTGGCAGCATCTGTAGGGAGAGAGAAGAGCTGACGCTCCGAGTCCGGTGACTCTTGTCAAAAGCTGTGAAAAGTTTGTTTCGGGTTCCAGCATCCGTAGTCATTTTGCTTTCATCAGGATGTCACCCGAGGCCCTCCCCGATGCTCCGCCCCCGATGGGCCGAATTCCCCACGGCGTCGGTCGAGACGTCCTCTCAGTTTTCGTAAACCTGGTGTGGAGGTTACGGACTGTGCTCAGTGCCGCCACAGTCGGGGAGGGAGGGGGGGGGGGGGAAGGGGAGGACAGCCGTCACGCTGGCCGCGGAGGCTTCGGCGGGGGCTGAGGGGACCGGTGCGGGGTGGTCCGGGTGTGGTGAGGGGTGTTGGGGGGGGGGGGGGCGGATTTTGACAGGCCGCAGCCGTAGTCGCTGGCCCCCGCGTGCGCATGCGCGCCCACGGACCCAGCCATTCTGCGTCCGTATCGGCAGGTAAAGTCAGGGGCGGTTGCTAGCCCTGCACCGGGCGGAGTATCGGGGCGGGGGCCAAGCCGACTACTCGGTTGTAACACCAGACGCATCCTCCACACCTGGAACTCAGCCCAAGCTTTTTGCATAAGGTTAAAGAAAAAATAAAGACAATCTTGAACATGCCACGTCCCAGTGACAAGATAGGTAGACTTAGAATGTTAGGAATTATACATTTCATTGACAAATTGATTCCTAATCTCACAGCGAAAACTTACACCTCAGAGAAACAATCAAGAAAGGCACGCTATTGCAACGTTCTACCCACGGTAGCACGGTAGCATTGTGGATAGCACAATCGCTTCACATCTCCAGGGTCCCATGTTCGATTCCCGGCTTGGGTCACTGTCTGTGCGGAGTCTGCACGTTCTCCCCGTGTCTGCGTGGGTTTCCTCCGGGTGCTCCGGTTTCCTCCCACACTCCAAAGATGTGCAGGTTAGGTGGATTGGCCATGATAAATTGCCCTTAGTGTCCAAAATTGCCCTTAGTGTTGGGTGGGGTTACTGGGTTATGGGGATAGGGTGGAGGTGTTAACCTTGGGTAGGGTGCTCTTTCCAGGAGCTGGTGCAGACTCGATGGGCCAAATGGCCTCCTTCTGCACTGTAAATTCTATGTAAAACATGAACAAGAATGACAATCATTGCAAGAAGCATTGACCAAAACGCCAGCGCTGACATTTTGTAACTCTACCAGGAAGGCGTCAATATCGAAAGATGAGTTTGAGAGCCGTGTTATTGCAACAAGACGATGATGAAAATTGGCTTCCAATTGCTTATTCCTCCAGGTCAATGTCTGAAACAGTGGAATTCTCGACCACAGAAAGTAGTTGAGGCCAAAACATTGTGTAATTTCAAGAAGATATTAGATAGAGCTCTTGGGGTTGAAGGAACAAGGGCTATGGGGGGGAAGGCGGGCTCAGAGTACTGAACTTGATGATCAGCCATGATCATAATGAGACGGAGCAGGCTCGAAGGGCCGAATGGCCTCCTCCTGCTCCTATTTTCTGTGCATGCGTCTATGTATAATATTAAAATGAGCACACTTGATGACACAAAACAGACCCAAGGATTTGACACTTCCGTTTTCCTGGGAAATGAATCGTGTAACTTAACGTTTTCAAACCAAACACATCCCAGTTATGCGGGAAAAGCGCTGTCTTTCTAATCTAAACCAATCTGATGCTGTACTACCAGGACTGCCAAATGCAGCCTACACCCACAGCTGGAACAATCAACCTTGACATTTACGGTTTCAGTGGCTTAGAACATAGAACGATACAGCGCAGTACAGGCCCTTCGGCCCTCGATGTTGCACCGACATGGAAAAAATCTAAAGGCCATCTAACCTACACTATGCCCTTATCATCCATATGCTTATCCAATAAATTTTTAAATGCCCTCAATGTTGGCATGTTCACTACTGTTGCAGGTAGGGCATTCCACGGCCTCACCACTCTTTGCGTAAAAAACCCACCTCTGACCTCTGTCCTATATCTATTACCCCTCAATTTAAGGCTATGTCCCCTCGTGCTAGCCACCTCCATCCGCGGGAGAAGGCTCTCGCTGTCCACCCTATCTAACCCTCTGATCATTTTGTATGCCTCTATTAAGTCACCTCTTAACCTTCTTCCCTCTAACGAAAACAACCTCAAGTCCATCAGCCTTTCCTCATAAGATTTTCCCTCCATACCAGGCAACATCCTGGTAAATCTCCTCTGCACCCGTTCCAAAGCTTCCACGTCCTTCCTATAATGAGGCGACCAGAACTGTACGCAATACTCCAAATGCGGCCGTACTAGAGTTTTGTACAACTGCAACATGACCTCATGGCTCCGGAACTCAATCCCTCTACCAATAAAGGCCAACACACAATAGGCCTTCTTCACAACCCTATCAACCTGGGTGGCAACTTTCAGGGATCTATGTACATGGACACCGAGATCCCTCTGCTCATCCACACTACCAAGAATTTTACCATTAGCCAAATATTCCGCATTTCTGTTATTCTTTCCAAAGTGAATCACCTCACACTTCTCCACATTAAACTCCATTTGCCACCTCTCAGCCCAGCTCTGCAGCTTATCTATGTCCCTCTGTAACCTGCAACATCCTTCCGCACTGTCTACAACTCCACCGACTTTAGTGTCGTCTGCAAATTTACTCACCCATCCTTCTGCGCCCTCCTCCAGGTCATTTATAAAAATGACAAACAGCAACGGCCCCAGAACAGATCCTTGTGGTACGCCACTCGTAACTGAACTCCATTCTGAACATTTCCCATCAACTACCACTCTCTGTCTTCTTTCAACTAGCCAATTTCTGATCCACATCTCTAAATCACCCTCAATCCCCAGCCTCCGTATTTTCTGCAATAGACGACCGTGGGGAACCTTATCAAACGCTTTACTGAAATCCATATACACCACATCAACTGCTCTACCCTCGTCTACCTGTTCAGTCACCTTCTCAAAGAACTCGATAAGGTTTGTGAGGCATGACCTACCCTTCACAAAACCATGCTGACTGTCCCTAATCATATTATTCCTATCTAGATGATTATAAATTGTATCTTTTATAATCCTCTCCAAGACTTTACCCACCACAGACGTTAGGCTCACCGGCCTATAGTTACCGGGGTTATCTCTACTCCCCTTCTTGAACAAAGGGACCACATTTGCTATCCTCCAGTCCTCTGGCACTATTCCTGTAGCCAATGATGACATAAAAATCAAAGCCAAAGGCTCAGCAATCTCTTTCCTGGCTTCCCAGAGAATCCTAGGATAAATCCCATCTGGCCCCGGGGACTTATCTATTTTCACCTTGTCCAGAATTGCCAACACTTCTTCCCTACGCACCTCAATGCCATCTATTCTAATAGCCTGGGTCTCAGCATTCTCCTCCACAATATTATCTTTTTCTTGAGTGAATACTGACGAAAAGTATTCATTTAGTATCTCGCTTATCTCCTCAGCCTCCACACACAACTTCCCACCACTGTCCTTGACTGGCCCTACTCTTACCCTAGTCATTCTTTTATTCCTGACATACCTATAGAAAGCTTTTGGGTTTTCCTTGATCCTACCTGCCAAAGACTTCTCATGTCCCCTCCTTGCTCGTCTCAGCTCTCTCTTTAGATCCTTCCTCGCTTCCTTGTAACTATCAAGCGCCCCAACTGAAACTTCACGCCTCATCTTCACATAGGCCTCCTTCTTCCTCTTAACAAGAGATTCCACTTCTTTGGTAAACCACGGTTCCCTCGCTCGACCCCTTCCTCCCTGCCTGACTGGTACGTACTTATCAAGAACATGCAATAGCTGTTCCTTGAACAAGCTCCACATATCCAGTGTGCCCAACCCTTGCAGCCTACTTCTCCAACCAACACATCCTAAGTCATGTCTAATGGCATCATAATTGCCCTTCCCCCAGCTATAACTCTTGCCCTGCGGGGTATACTTATCCCTTTCCATCACTAATGTAAAGGTCACCGAATTGTGGTCACTGTTTCCAAAGTGCTCACTTACCTCCAGATCTAACACCTGGCCTGGTTCATTACCCAAAACCAAATCCAATGTGGCCTCGCCTCTTGTTGGCCTGTCAACATATTGTGTCAGGAAACCCTCCTGCACACATTGTACAAAGAATGACCCATCTAATGTACTCGAACTATATCTTTTCCAGTCAATATTTGGAAAGTTAAAGTCTCCCATAACAACTACCCTGTTACTTTCGCTCTTTTCCAGAATCATCTTCGCCATCCTTTCCTCTACATCCCTAGAACTATTAGGTGGCCTATAGAAAACTCCCAACAGGGTGACCTCTCCTTTCCTGTTTCTAACCTCAGCCCATACTACCTCAGAAGAAGAGTCCCCATCTAGCATCCTTTCCACCACCGTAATACTGTCCTTGACTAGCAGCGCCACACCTCCCCCTCTTTTGCCCCCTTCTCTGAGCTTACTAAAACACCTAAACCCCGGAACCTGCAACAACCATTCCTGTCCCTGCTCTATCCATGTCTCTGAAATGGCCACAACATCGAAGTCCCAGGTACCAACCCATGCTGCCAGTTCCCCTACCTTATTTCGTATACTCCTGGCATTGAAGTAGACACACTTCAAACCACCTACCTGAACACTGGCACCCTCCTGCGAAGTCAAATCTGTGCTCCTGACCTCTATACTCTCAATCTCCCGTACCCCAAAACTACAATCCAGGTTCCCATGCCCCTGCTGAATTAGTTTAAACCCCCCCAAAGAGCACTAACAAATCTCCCCCCCAGGATATTGGTGCCCCTCAGGTTCAGATGTAGACCATCCTGTCTATAGAGGTCCCACCTTCCCCAGAAAGAGCCCCAGTTATCCAGAAATCTGAATCCCTCCCGCCTGCACCATCCCTGTAGCCACGTGTTTAATTGCTCTCTCTCCCTATTCCTCATCTCACTATCACGTGGCACGGGCAACAACCCAGAGATAACAACTCTGTTTGTTCTCGCTCTGAGCTTCCATCCTAGCTCCCTAAAGGCCTGCCTGACATCCTTGTCCCCTTTCCTACCTATGTCGTTAGTGCCAATGTGGACTACGACTTGGGGCTGCTCCCCCTCCCCCTTAAGGACCCGGAAAACACGATCCGAGACATCACGTACCCTTGCACCTGGGAGGCAACATACCAAACGTGAGTCTCTCTCGCTCCCACAAAATCTCCTATCTGTGCCCCTGACTATTGAGTCCCCAATTACTAATGTTCTACTCCTTTCCCCCCTTCCCTTCTGAGCAACAGGGACAGACTCCGTGCCAGAGGCCCGTACCCCATGGCTTACCCCTGGTAAGTCGTCCCCCCCACAAGTATCCAAAACGGTATACTTGTTACTCAGGGGAACGACCGCAGGGGGTCCCTGCACTGACTGCTTCTTCCCAGTCCCTCTTACAGTTACCCATCTATCTCCAGTCTTTGGTGTAACTACTTCCCTGAAGCTCCTATCTATGACCCCCTCTGCCTCCCGAATGATCCGAAGTTCATCCAGCTCAAGCTCCAGGTCCCTAACACGGCTTTTGAGGAGCTGGAGTTGGGTGCACTTCCCACAGATGAAATCAGCAGGGACGCTGACGGCGTCCCTCACCTCAAACATTCTGCAGGAGGAGCATTGTACTGCCTTCCCTGACATCACCTCTAGATTTAAAAAAAAAACAAGAAAAAGAAAAAGAAAGGAAGAGCTTACCTGATATTACTTCAAACCCTGCTCCCGCTGAAAGGTAAGCAAATTTAAAGGCACTCACTCACCTTCACGACAGGCCCCTGCTCCCGCTTCCCAACCACTGTGGGGTGGGGGGGTTGGTTAGAGGAGGAGGTAGGGTGGGAAACACTCACAAAGTGTTTCGGGTTTAACTGTCACTTGCCAACAGCCTCTCCACAAACCACCTTCAACTTAGGCTGACCGCACTGCACGTATGCAAATTCCCCCAGAACAGCTGATCAGTAGCTCTGCTCTGCTGCCCTCTGCTGGATGATTGCCTTCACTCAAACTCCTCGGGTCTTCTTCGCAGATTCACCTTCAACTTAGGCTGACCGCACTGCACGTATGCAAATTCCCCCAGAACAGCTGATCAGTAGCTCTGCTCTGCTGCCCTCTGCTGGATGATTGCCTTCACTCAAACTCCTCGGGTCTTCTTCGCAGATTCACCTTCAACTTAGGCTGACCGCACTGCACGTATGCAAATTCCCCCAGAACAGCTGATCAGTAGCTCTGCTCTGCTGCCCTCTGCTGGATGATTGCCTTCACTCAAACTCCTCGGGTCTTCTTCGCAGATTCACCTTCAACTTAGGCTGACCGCACTGCACGTATGCAAATTCCCCCAGAACAGCTGATCAGTAGCTCTGCTCTGCTGCCCTCTGCTGGATGATTGCCTTCACTCAAACTCCTCGGGTCTTCTTCGCAGATTCACCTTCAACTTAGGCTGACCGCACTGCACGTATGCAAATTCCCCCAGAACAGCTGATCAGTAGCTCTGCTCTGCTGCCCTCTGCTTATTGGCCAACTTGAGAAACATTAAAGGGTTTCCGGGGTTGTGAGGTGATTCTGTTCTATTTTTAACACTTTGCTTCACAACATCACATTCTTTGAAATGTTTTCCTGCAAAAACATTCATTCCAGCAATTTCCTTCGTGCCTCAGTCAACTCAGCAAATGTCAAGTCTTGCCCGGCTCTTAATAATCTTCTTTGTGCAATTCCGACTAACTACTGCCCAGGTGTCACACATGGATAGGATGGGTACAGAGGGACATGGCACAAGGTAGTGCTGAGGGCTTTGGCCAAGGTTGGTATCATGACCGGTACAGGTTTGGAGGGCCGAAGGGCCTGTTCCTGTGCTGTATTGTTCTCTGTGACATGGGAACCATCCTGTTCATAGCAGCTGGGCAGCCCTGGGGTGGGGGGGTCTAAACTAGAGAGAATGAAGCGCTTGAGGTTGCGGCCCTGGTCAGTTGCTCTGAGGCCCTCCCATTCCCCTCAGGGGCCTCCGCAGTAGGGAAGTGGGAGATGCCAGAGAAGGAAAAATCCTGCAGAGCTCCTGCTCTTATCAGTGTTTCAGGAGTCCGGCTCAAACGGCGTGCTTGTATCAATCGGCAAGAGAAAAATGAAGCTCCTTTGTGATGCCCCCACAGTCAAAGTGCCTTCCCGCGCTTCCTGCTCACGTACAGAGTGAAAGCTGCGTCAAGATACTGCAGGGGTAGCTGTGCCCAGAATACTACGCCAAAAGCGGTCACGGGTATGAGTACAGAAACTCTGGGTGATAAAAATAAAGAACTTTATTAAGCTTCTGTTGAATTTGGCGCAGTTGATTGTCCTTTGAAATCAGCATTCCTGGAAGGTTGTGCTCCTGTAACAGAGACTGGTCCCAGAGGCTGCGGCTCAGTCAGTGCAACACAACACAAGCTGATTGTTGTGACTAAGTTTGGAAGAATTACTCCCAGTCCCAGTGAAGCAGCAACACGGGATCTTTGGAAGAAAACACACTAATGATTACAAACACACGCATAAACACGCACATAAATACACAAAACACTCACGCAAACACACAATCACGCAAAACACTCAGGCAAACACGCAAAACACTCACACAGACACACATAACTCTCACACAGACACAAACACGCAAAACACTCAGGCAAACACGCAAAACACTCAAAAAGACACGCAAACAGGCAAAACACTCACAGATGCAAACACACAAAACACTCATTCAAACACACAAACACGCAAAACACTCACACAGACACGCAAGCAGGCAAAATACTGACACAGACACGCAAATACGCAAAACACTCACACAGACAGGCAAACTCGCAAAACACTCAAGCAAACATGCAAAACACTCACACAAACACACAAAACACTCACACAGACACGCAAACATGCAAAACACTCGCACAAACACGCGAAACACTCACAGACACGCAAACAGGCAAAACACTCACACACACAAACACGCAAAGCATTCACACATACAAACATGCAAAACACAAACATACGCACAAACACGCAAAACACTCACAGACAGGCAAACACACAAAACACTCAAGCAAACACGCAAAACACTCACACAGACACGCAAACATGCGAAACACTCGCACAAACACGCAAAACACTCACAGACACACAAACAGGCAAAACACTCATGCAAACACACAAACACACAAAACACACACAGACATGCAACACGCAAAACTCTAACACAGACACGCAAACAGGCAAAAGACGCACGGACACAAACACTCATTCAAACACACACACACGCAAAACACTCACACAGACACGCAGACATGCAAAACACTCACAGACACAAACAAGCAAAACACTCATTCAAATACATACACGTGCAAAACAATCAGACACACAAACATGCAAAACACTCTCGCAAACACGCAAAATTCTCACACAGACACGCCAACAGGCAAAACACTCACAGACACAAACACTCATTCAAATGCAAACACATGCAAAACTCTCACACAGACACGCAAACATGCAAAACACTCACAGACACAAACAAGCAAAACACTCATTCAAACACACACACATGCAAAATACTCACAGACACACAAACATGCAAAACACTCACACAGACACGCAAGCAGGAAAAACACTGACAGAGACACGCAAACAAGCAAAACATTCACACAAACACGCAAAACACTCACACAGACACGCAAACAGGCAAAACACTCACACTGTCATGCAAACACGCAAAACACTCACTCAAACACGCAAAACACTCACACAGACACGCAAATACGCAAAACACTCACACAGACACGCAAACAGGCAAAACACTCACACAGACACGCAAACACGCAAAACACTCAAGCAAACACACAAACCCGCAAAACACTTACACAGACATGCAAAAATGCAAAACACTCACACAGACATGCAAACAGACAAAACATTCACAGACACAAACACGCAAAACACTCAAGCAAACACACAAACATGCAAAACACTCACACAGACACGCAATCATCCAAAACATTGACACAGGCACGCAAATACATAAAACATTCACACAAACATGCAAAACACTCACACAGACACACAAACATGCAAACACTCTCGCAAACACACAAACACGCAAAACACTCACACAGACACGCAAGCAGGCAAAACACAGACACAGACACGCAAACAGGCAAAACACTCACAGGCACAAACACGCAAAACACTCTAAGCAAACACACAAACACACAAAACACTGACCAGACACGCAAACAGGAAAAACACTGACACAGACACCCAAATGTGCAAACCATTCACACAAACATGCAAAACACTCACACAGGCACACAAACATGCAAAACACTCACACAGACTCGCAAACATGCAAAACACTCATGCGAACACGCAAAACACTCACACAGACACACAAATACGCAAAACACTCACACTAACACACAAAACACTCACACAGACACGCAAACACGCAAAGCACTGACACAGACATGGAAACATGCAAAACACTCATGCCAACACACAACATACAAAACACTCACACAGACACTCAAACACGCAAAACACTCACACAGACACGCAAACAGGCAAAACACTCTCAGGCACAAACACGCAAAACACTCATTGAAACACAAACACACGCAAAACACTCACAAAGACATGCAAAACACTCAAGCAAACACACAAAACACTGACACAGGCACGCAAACAGGAAAAACACTGACACAGACACCCAAATACGCAAAACACTCACGCAAACATACGAACACGCAAAACACTCACACAGACACGGAAAAGGCAAAACACACTCAAAACACACAAAACACTCAAACTGACAAATGCACGTGATGAGTTCTGGTGGTGGCCATGAGCAAAGCGGTTACACAAAAGGCTGCTCTTGTCTAAGAACATCGACTGTGGCCTTTCAACCCCAGCAAACAGGCAGCAAAAGTACCCATAATCCCCCAGACTAACCCCCCCCCCCCCCCACCCTCCCCCAGCGGCCACACTGCCGAGCAGGATGGGAAAGAATCAGCTGCCTGGCCGAAAGGCCAGTAAAGTCGTGCTGAGGGAAACCTCAGCCTTGGCGCCGGCAGCCAGTCGGAACCGGGGAGGGTAGACCCCGCAGAGCCCCCAGAACAGACCCAGGCGCTGATGGACCAGCCGACGGGCTTCGTCACCTCCCAGCTCCAGAGACACAGGGAGGAGATGAGCAAAGACCCCCTGCCAGCTGTCGAGACGGCAGTGGAAACCGCGACGCCCCCCTCTCCCCCATGAGGGAGGCAATGAACAATACGGAGCGGAGGCCCGGGAGACGATGACAGGGGACCGCGAGAAGGCCGCCACGGACCAAGGGGACCGGATTGCGATGCTCGAGGCCAAGGTGGGGAGCCTGATCAGAACCCAGAAGGGATGATCACGGAGAACCGATCACGGCGGCAGAATCTGAGAATGGTGAGACTGCCGGATGGAGTAACCCAGCTCAGTACGGGGCAGCGATGCTCGGGAAGCTGGTCGGCAAGGAGGGCTTCACCCAGCCCCCGCAGGTAGACCGTGCCCACAGGTCGCTTTGGCAATGCACCAGGGCGGGGGAAGCACTGCGGACGATAATCGTGTGGCTCTACAGGGACCTGGGCAAAGAGCGAATCCTGAGGTAGGCGAAGAGCACCAGAGGGTGCAAGTGGGAAGGACATTCCACCTGCCTGTGCCCGGACAGCCGACCTGGCCAAGCGTCGGGCAGAATTCAACGGTGCCAAATCTGCAGTGCCCCCAATGGGGGCGATACGTGATGGTCAGTGGGACCCTGGAAGGGGCTCCGGTAGTCTTGGTAAATACATACGTCCAAACTGGGACGGTGCGGAATTCGTCAAGAAAACAATGGCCGAAATCCTGGACCTGGACACACCCCGCCTTATCATGGGAGGTGGGAGTGGGGGGGGGGGGGGGGGGGGGGGCTCTAACTGTGTATCGGACCCGACAATGGACAGATCCAACCCCAAGGACAGGGACCCTGTCACGCATGGCATGAGAATTGAACGCCTTCATGGAGCAGATGGGGGGGGAGGTCGCACCCGAGGAGGTTCCGCCACCCAAGAGAAAAATAATTCTCCTTCTTCTCCCACATTCTCCAGGCCTACTCACAGATAGGCTGCTTTGCCGCAGGGAAAATGGTGCTTCCAGGGGTGACAAAGGCGGAATACTCTGCAATTGTAATCTCGGACTACATAGAACATTACAGCGCAGTACGGGCCCTTCGGCCCTCGATGTTGCGCCGACCCGTGAAACCATCTGAAGCCTATCTAACCTACACTATTCCATTTTCATCCATAAGTCTATCCAGTGACCACTTAAATGCCCTTAAATTTGGCGAGTCTACTACTGTTGCAGGCAGGGCGTTCCACACCCCTACTACTCTCTGAGTAAAGAAACTGCCTCTGACATCTGTCCTATATCTACCACCCCTCAATTTAAAGCTATGTCCCCTCGTGTTGGTCATCACCATCCGAGGAAAAAGACTCTCACTGTCCACCCTACCTAACCCTCTGACTATCTTATATGTCTCTATTAAGTCACCTCTCAGCCTTCTCCTCTCTAACGAAAACAACTTCAATTCCCTGAGCCTTTCCTCGTAAGACCTTCCCTCCATACCAGGCAACATCCTAGTAAATCTCCTCTGAACCCTTTCCAAAGCTTCCACATCCTTCCTATAATGTGGTGACCAGAACTGCACGCAGTACTCCAGGAGCGGCCGTACCAGAGTTATGTACAGCTGCAGCATGACCTCGTGGCTCCGAAACTCAATCCCCCTGCTTATAAAGGCTAGCACACCATATACCATAGCACGCCAGTTGTTTCCACTGGCGGGTGACAGCAGAACTAGGGGGCATAGCCTCAAAATAAGGGGAAGTAGATTTAGAACTGAGTTTAGGAGGAACTTCTTCACCCAAAGGGTTGTGAATCTATGGAATTCCTTGCCCAGTGAAGCAGTTGAGGCTCCTTCATTACATGTTTTTAAGGTAAAGATAGATAGTTTTTTGAAGAATAAAGGGATTAAGGGTTATGGTGTTCGGGCCGGAAAGTGGAGCTGAGTCCACAAAAGATCAGCCATGATCTCATTGAATGGCGGAGCAGGCTCGAGGGGCCAGATGGCCTACTCCTGCTCCTAGTTCTTATGTTTTTATGTTCTTATGTTCTTATACCTTCTTAACAGCCCTATTAACCTGGGTGGCAACTTTCAGGGATTTATGTACCTGGATGCCGAGATCTCTCTGTTCATCTACACTACCAAGAATCTTGCCATTAGCCCAGTATCTGCATTCCTGTTACTCCTTCCAAAGTGAACCACCTCACATCTCAAAATGGCTGCTGTTTGCCTGTTTTGGCGGGTTTTTGAGTGGGTGGGGACACCACCCTCGGGCCTACCCAGCTAACGGAATCATCTGGAGCCTTAGTGTTAAAACGAGTAGAAGTAAAATAAAGGAATCTATCCGCCTCTCACAGACACTGCACATACATGGCTGCAGCATTCTTCATTGAAGCCACATATTGGATTTCTGTCACATTGACTGGATAGTCAGGACTTAAATACATGATCAAGAGAACTTTCTAAAAAACTAAGCATCTGCTCTGAAGTCGAGATTATCCTGAGATATCTTCCAAACACACATTTCCCTTTCTCATCGCCTTCCACGCACAGTTCATGATGATTAATAGGGACCTTCACCAGGAGGAAGAGGTGACACTCCCCAAGCACAGATTCGATGCACTAAGGGCAGGCTGCGAGGTGGGGAAATCTAGGCCGCAGCTCAGACTTTACCCTGAGTAACAATTGGGGCAGCACGGTAGCATGGTGGTTAGCCTAAATGCTTCACAGCTCCAGGGTCCCAGGTTCGATTCCCGGCTGGGTCACTGTCTGTGCGGAGTCTGCACGTCCTCCCCGTGTGTGCGTGGGTTTCCTCCGGGTGCTCCGGTTTCCTCCCACAGTCCAAAGATGTGCGGGTTAGATGGATTGGCCATGATAAATTGCCCGTAGTGTCCTAAAAAGTAACGTTAAGGGGGGTGGGGTTGTTGGGTTACGGGTATAGGGTGGATACGTGGGTTTGAGTAGGGTGATCATTGCTCGGCACAACATCGAGGGCCGAAGGGCCTGTTCTGTGCTGTACTGTTCTATGTTCTATGTAATTCATAAATAGGCCGCTCCCCACTCACCAATCATCACTTCCAACTCAACCATCCAGATTGGAATGCAATCCCACAGGAGCATCCCTTCCTGAGGGCTATAGAATCATACAGCACAGAGAAGGCCCTTCGGCCCATCTAGTCTGCGCCGGTCAAAAACAACCACCTAACCGTTCTAATCCCATTTCCCAGCACTTGGCCCATGGCCTTGTCTGCCCTGGGATCGCACATCAAAATACTTCTTAAATGTTATGAGTGTATCTGCCTCCACCACCCTTTCAGGCAGCGAGTTCCAAACTCCCACCACCCTCTGGGTGAAAACGCTTTTCTTCACATCATTGGTGGGCAGCATGGTAGCATAGTGGTTAGCACAATTGCTTCACCGCTCCAGGGTCCCAGGTTCGATTCCCGGCTGGGTCACTGTCTGTGCGGAGTCTGCACGTCCCCCCCCCATGTCTGGGTGGGTTTCCTCCGGGTGCTCCGGTTTCCTCCCACAGTCTAAAGATGTGCAGGTTAGGTGGATTGGCCATGCTAGATTGGCCCTTAGTGTCCAAAAAGGCTAAATTGGGGTTGCTGGGTTGCGGGGATAGGGTGGTCTTGAGTGAGTTGCATCTTTGTAAGGGCCGGTGCAGACTCGATGGGCCGAATGGCCTCCTTCTGCACTGTAAATTCTATTCCCGGGAGGTCATGGGAAACCGCATGGTCCTAATCCCGGGACCTCCATTGGGGTTATAACAAAAACAATCCCAGTCTATCCAATCACTCTTCGTAACTAACAATCTCCAGGTAACATCCTGGTAAATCTCCTCTGCACCCTTTCCAGTGCTATAACATCCCTCCTATAATGTGGAGTCTGCACGTCCTCCCCGTGTGTGCGTGGGTTTCCTCCGGGTGCTCCGGTTTCCTCCCACAGTCCAAAGATGTGCGGGTTAGGTGGATTGGCCATGCTAAATTGCCCGTAGCGTCCTAATAAAAGTAAGGTTAAGGGGGGGGGGGGTTGTTGGGTTACGGATATAGGGTGGATACGTGGGTTTGAGTAGGGTGATCATGGCTCGGCACAACATTGAGGGCCGAAGGGCCTGTTCTGTGCTGTACTGTTCTATGTTCTATGTTCTATGGAACTGCGCACGATACTCTAACTGTGGCCTAACCAACGTTTTCCAGCATAACCTCCCTGCTCTTAAACTCTGTGCCTGGGCTAATAAAGGCAAGTATACCATATGCCTTCTTAACCACTGGATCCACCTGCTCGGCTACCTTAAGGAACTGGTGTACATGCAGACCAAGGTCTCTATGATACTCGGTGCTTCCCAGGGCCCTGCTGTTTATCATATATACCCTTGCAGTATTTGTCCTGCCCAAGTGCATCACCTCACATTTATCCAGATTGAATTCCATTTCATAGAATTTTATCATAGAATTTACAGTGCAGAAGGAGGTCATTCGGCCCATCGAGTCTGCACTGGCTCTTGGAAAGAGCACCCTACCCAAGGTCAACACCACCACCCTATCCCATAACCCAGTGACCCCACCCAACACTAAGGGCAATTTATCATGGTCAATCCACCTAACCCGCACATCTTTGGACTGTGGGAGGAAACCGGAGCACCCGGAGGAAACCCACGCACACACGGGGAGGATGTGCAGACTCCGCACAGACAGTGACCCAGCCGGAATCGAACCTGGGACCCTGGAGCTGTGAAGCAATTGTGCTATCCACAATGCTACCGTGCTGCCCAATTTGCCACTGATAAGCCCATCTGACCAGCCCGTCTATATCCTCCTGTAATCCAAGGCTAGCCTCACATTGCCAATTTTTGCATCATCCGCAAAATTACTGATCAACCCTCCTACATTCATATCTAAATCATTTATATAAACCACAAAACAACTAGGACCCCAACACTGATCCCTGCGGGACCCCACTGGACACAGGTTTCCTGTCTGAAAACACCCCTCCTGTATCTGTGAACATTTGGCGCCAAGTTAGAGAAAGAGGTTTTCATAGAATTTACAGTGCAGAAGGAGGCCATTCGGCCCATCGAGTCTGCACCGGCTCTTGGAAAGAGCACCCTACCCAAGGTCAACACCTCTACCCTATCCCCATAACCCAGTAACACCCACCCAACACTAAGGGCAATTTTGGACACTAAGGGCAATTTATCATGGCCAATCCACCTAACCTGCACATCTTTGGACTGTGGGAGGAAACCGGAGGACCCGGAGGAAACCCACGCACACACGGGGAGAACGTGCAGACTCCGCACAGACAGTGACCCAAGCCGGGAATCGAACCTGGGACCCTGGAGCCGTGAAACGATTGCGCTATCCACAATGCTACCGTGCTGCCCTGGACAAGTGACCATAAAAACCGGCTGGCCAAAGAACCATCGTAAAATAGGAGAGGAACGCGGAAAGGTTTATCGAGCGAGTTGCAGAGCTTGTAGGTTGTCGGCAGTAAACGGCAGCCATCGATCTTTGGACTAAAGCATTGGGGAATGCACAGAACTGATGGCTCAGAAATCTCCTCAAAATACATTCACTGGACATTAAAGCGGTCAATTTTTAACAAGATGGATTGAAAGCAGCGATATGAATCTGGGGAAGGAGCTTTATAACCAGGGGAGAAGTAAATAACTCCCCTGGATTAACAAGAATGGGGAGAATAATTTCCTATTTAACGCTAATGGGGATGAGCCTTAATCTTGGGGGTCTCTAATCTCTCAGAGGAATGATGAAATAAGGCTCCTGACCCTCAGTGTAACTCCCCGGAAACTCAATATCCCGATCGTGAGGTCAGGGTCGAGGAGGTCAAATTTCCTGAATCCAGATCAAATCATTCATCGAGGAGCAATAAACTTGGGAAGCTTGATGGCCGGATTGCTGATATGAAATTTCAACCAATTAACTCCCATTATTCGGCCTGCCTATCACGGCAGTGGTGCTTGTAAACAGTATTTATTCTTTGGCACTAATCGGAGAATCTTCCGGCCAGTCTGACCCTCGGGGGTACCTCACGTTGCTGTTGCTTTAACTCCACCATCAGATCAGTTCACCAGGACTCTGCTGAAGTGAATAGGGCCACCAGCTTGAGGAGAATGTACACCCACCACACACAGTGTGGCCTGGGGCAGATACCCCCCCCCCCCCCCCCACATTGAGCACAGTCTGGAACAGTCACCCCCCACATTGAGCACAGACTGGGACAGACACCCCCCCCCCCCCCCCCCCCCCCCCCCACACATTGAGCACAGACTGGGACAGACCCCCCCACATTGAGCACAGTCTGGAATAGACACCCCCCACATTGAGCACAGACTGGGACAGACCCCCCCCCCCACCACATTGAGCACAGTCTGGAACAGTCACCCCCCACATTGAGCACAGACTGGGACAGACCCCCCCCCACATTGGGCACAGACTGGGACAGACCCCCCCCCCCACATTGGGCACAGACTGGGACAGACCCCCCCCCACCCCACATTGAGCACAGACAGGGACAGACCCCTCCCCCCCCCTACATTGAGCACGGACTGGGGCAGACACCCCCTCCCCACATTGAGCACAGACTGGGACAGACACCCCCCCCCCCCCCCACATTGAGCACAGTCACGGATGGATAACCCCCCCCCCCCTCCCGCACATTGAGCACGATCTGGGACCCCCCCCCCCCCCCCACCCGCAACAGCCTGGTGATGTTAGGCAGGCTGGTTCGATGTTGACTGCAACTGGATGCAGGGAAGCGAGAAACAAACGTCTAACAAAGGAGATGATCCAACACTGTTTTATTTAAACTATGGACTGCTGTACATGTTCAGCTGTGGGTTGACACTCTACTAATCCTACTAATGACCTCTTACTGGCTCGACCGGACTTACTCGCTACCGCATGGTGATAGTCCTCACTGACTTGTGCACTCTGACTGTCTCAGTATCTGGGTCCTGAGAGAGCGGGAGTCTTAATGCCCTGTGGGCTTTATAGTGGTGGTGTCCTGTCTGGTGATTGGTTGTTCTGTGTTGTGTGTTCATTGGTCATCCCGTGTGTCAATCACTGCCTGTCTTCATCTCATTATATACATGAGTGGATATTATGACACCTGGGACCCCCCCCCCCCCCCCACACACATATTGAGCACTGTCTCGAACAGACCCCCCCCCCCCCCCCCCAGATTGAGCACCGTCTGGAACAGACCCCCCCCCCCTCCCCCACATTGAGCACAGTCTGGGACAGCCCCCCCCCACATTGAACACAGACTGGGACAGACCCCTCCCTCCCCCACATTGAGCACAGTCTGGGCTGACACCCCCCCCCCCCCCACATTGAGCACAGTCTGGGACAGCCCCCCCCCCCCCCTCCCCCACATTGAGCACAGTCTGGAACAGCCCCCCCCCCCCACATTGAGCACAGTCTGGGACAGCCCCCCTCCTTCACATTGAGCACAGTCTGGGACAGCCCCCCCCACATTGAACACAGACTGGGACAGACCCCCCCCCCCCCACATTGAGCACAGTCTGGGACAGCCCCCCCCCCCCCCACATTGAGCACAGTCTGGGACAGCCCCCCTCCTTCACATTGAGCACAGTCTGGGACAGCCCCCCCTCCCCCACATTGAGCACAGTCTGGAACAGCCCCCCCCTCTCCCACATTGAGCACAGTCTGGAACAGCCCCCCCCCCCCCCCCCCCACATTGAGCACAGTCTGGAACAGCCCCCCCCCCCCACATTGAGCCCAGTCTGGGGCAGCCACCCCCCCACATTGAGCACAGTCTGGAACAGCCCCCCCCCCCCCCCCACATTGAGCACAGTCTGGGGCAGACCCATCCTGTTCCTGAAGCTCACCCAGTGACCCGGGTGTAAAGTTTTGATATCCCTCCCAGCTTGCTGATTGTCAATCCTGACGGAGTTGGCGCCATGGCCTTGGGTCACTGTCTGTGCGGAGTCTGCACGTTCTCCCCGTGTCTGAGTGGGTTTCCTCCGGGTGCTCCGGTTTCCTCCCACAGTCCAAAGATGTTAGGTTAGGTGGATTGGCCGTGATAAATTGCCCCTTAAGTGTCCAAAAAGGTTGGGTGGGGTTACGGGGATAGGGTGGAGGTGTGTGGCTTGAGTAGGGTGCTCTTTCCAAGGGCCGGCGCAGACTCGATGGGCCAAGTGGCCTCCTTCTGCACTGTAAATTCTATGATTCTATGACCATCCATTATCCAGGACTGGCTCCCGAAGGAATTGGTTAATGTCTTTCCCTTCCCTCTCTCTGATCCTTTACCCATCATTTTAAAATGTCGCTGATATTCTATTGGATAGGAGTTCATGGACAGCAATAATTTCTTGTTTACCCATATTATAATCCCCAATGGACACTGATTCACTGAAATGTTTGAAATGAAAGCTGATCGAACCTCTGTCAGCAAGTGTCAGAGATCGCCCAGTTTGAAAGGAAGGCACTGTGCAGATTTCTGTGGCTCAGAATGATCACCTGAACTGGTTACAATTTTCACTCAGCGGGTGGTGGGAATCTAGAACTCACTGCCTGAATGGGAGGTGGAGGCTGGAACCCTCACAACATTTAAGAAGCATTTAGATGAGAACCTGAAACACCTCAGTATGCAAAGCTGCGGAACGAGTGCAATAAAATGGGGTTACAATAGATAGGAGCTTAATGGCCAGCACAGACACGTTGGGCCAAAGGGCCTCTTTCCGTGCTGGAAAACTCCATGATTTAGAATCCCTACAGAGCAGAAGGAGGCCCTTTGGCCCATCGAGTCTGCACCACCCTCTGAAAGAGAACGCAACCAGGCCCAATGCCCCACCCTATCCCTTAATCCCACCGAGGTGCAATTTATCACGGCCAATTCAACTAACCCGCACATCTTTAGACTGTGGGAGGAAACCGGAGCACCCGGAGGAAACCCACGCAGACACCGGGGAGAAAGTGCAGACTCCGCCCAGACAGTGACCCGAGGCTGGAATTGAACCTGTGGTGCTGTGAGGCAGCTGTGCTAACCACTGTGCCGCCGGGCCACCCCTTCATATTGCTGACTTCGCAAGGACCTTGACTTGCTGACTAAGCAGCTGGGACGAGAGCTCACTGTTTCTCCATTGTTTTGGTCCATGGCAACACGGTAGCATTGTGGTTAGCACAACCGCTTAACAGCTCCAGGGTCCCAGGTTCGATTCCGGCTTGGGTCACTGTCTGTGCGGAGTCTGCACGTCCTCCCCGTGTGTGCGTGGGTTTCCTCCGGGTGCTCCGGTTTCCTCCCACAGTCCAAAGATGTGCAGGTTAGGTGGATTGGCCGTGATAAATTGCCCTTAGTGTCCAAAAATTGCCCTTAGTTGGGTGGGGTTACTGGGTTATGGGGATAGGGTGGTTATGGGCTTGGGTAGGGTGCTCTTTCCAAGGGCCGGTGCAGACTCGATGGGCCGAATGGCCTCCTTCTGCACTGTAAATTCTATCTATGTCTATGTCACAGACGGCCCACTGAAGATGACCCCACCCTCCTCCCCTACCGCCATGGCTGGCTCCCCACTTTATTCCCAAGTGGCCTAATGGTAACATCACTGGACCAGTACTCCTGAGGCCCAGGCTAATGCGTTCTGACTGATGGGTCCAAATCTTACCACAGCAGTGAGTGGAATCTAAATTTAATTAATAATATCTGGAATATACAGACAGCCTTAGTGATTGTGACCATGACAACTATCGTCGATTATTGTAAAAGGTCCCTTTCGAGAAGGAAATCTGCCATCCTTACCTGCTCTGGCCTACATTTGAGGATGTAACTAGAAGAGTTGACCAGGGAGAACCAGTGGATGTGGTTTATTTAGACTTTCAGAAGCCCTTTGACAAGTTCAGACATAGCAGATTACTGTATAAATTTAAAGTCCTAGGGATTGCGGATAGTATCTTGAGATGGATAGAAAGCTGGTTAGCAGACAGGGTACCCTTCGTCGTCCAGTACTTCCCCGGAGCAGAGAAACTACGCCATCTTCTTTGCAGCCTTCAACCCGTCATCGATGTGGACGAACATCTTGCCAAGACCATCCCCACACCTCCATGAATTGCCTTCAAACGACCGCGCAACCTCAAACAGACCATTGTTTGCAGCAAACTACACAGCCTTCAGGAGCACAGCGACCACGACACCACACAACCCTGCCATGGCAATCTCTGCAAGACGTGCCAGATCATGGAAATGGATATCACCATTACACATGACAACAGGACAACTGGGGCAGCAGGGTAGCATGGTGGTTAGCAGAAATGCTTCACAGCTCCAGGGTCCCAGGTTCGATTCCCGGCTGGGTCACTGTCTGTGTGGAGTCTGCACGTCCTCCCCCTGTGTGCGTGGGTTTCCTCCGGGTGCTCCGGTTTCCTCCCACAGTCCAAAGATGTGCGGGTTAGGTGGATTGGCCAGGCTAAATTGCCCGTAATGTCCTAATAAAAAAGTAAGGTTAAGGGGGGGGTTGTTGGGTTACGGGTATAGGGTGGATACGTGGGTTTGAGTGGGGTGATCGTGGCTCGGCACAACATTGAGGGCCGAAGGGCCTGTTCTGTGCTGTACTGTTCTAAAAAAAAACACGACCCACCAGATACACGGCACATACTCGTCGACTCGGCCAACGTTGTCTACCTCATACGCTGCAGGAAAGGATGTCCCGGTGTATGGGATGTCCCGTACATCGGCGAGACCATGAAGACGCTCCGACAACGGACGAACGGACATCGCGCGACAATCACCAGGCAGGAATGTTCCCTTCCAGTCGGAGAACACTTCAGCAGTCAAGGGCATTCAGCCTCTGATCTTCGGGGAAGCGTTCTCCAAGGCGGCCTTCAGGACGCGCGACAACGCAGAATCGCCGAGCAGAAACTTATCGCCAAGTTCCGCACACATGAGTGCGGCCTCAACCGGGACCTGGGATTCATATCGCATTACATTCACCCCCCACCATCTGGCCTGAATCTCTGGAATCGGAGTGAACGAGGGCTGTGATGGTGTGGCCCCTTTGAGGGGCAATCCTTCGTTGGCCATGTGACAAGCCCTGAACCTATGAGGACTGCGGGTGCGAGTCTGGGCCTATCGGGTGCCAGGGCGCAGACCCGGGTAGCGAGAACCAGCAGGCGAAGCCCAGCAATTGGTGGGACGAGTTCTGTGTTAGTGTTGAGCTTGTATGTAAAGATTGTTTGTTAATAAATCGCTGTTGTGATTTAACTCTACCTCGATGTGTGACCTCAAGCTAAAACATAGGTTTTACTTTATAAATTTAGAGTACCGAATTATTTTTTTCCAATTAAGGGGCAATTTAGTGTGGCCAATCCTGCACATCTTTTTGGGTCGTGGGGGTGAGACCCACGCAGACACGGGGAGAATGTGCAAACTCCACACGGAGAGTGACTCGGGGTCGGAATTGAACCCGGGTCCTCAGCGCCGTGAGGCAGCAGTGTTAACCACTGTGCCACCCCTGAGCTACAAGGTGCGAGGCACAGAATCGCTGCTGACTCCAGACTGTTCTGAGGATGTGCTGGCTCTCAATGTCAGGTTGCCCTTTTCGGGAGAATTCGATGGATGTGGGTGGCCCTGTGAAAGGGCCGTGTGAAGTTCATCAATATCAGTGACACCCCCCTCCCCAGGGAACGAGGCAGCTCAGTGACAAAGAGCTTAAGAAACCACCCCCCGCCCCTCTCCAGCAAGCGGCAAATTAACCTCATGCGTACGAAGTTTAACTTTGCCTCTGCTACGGCGCAGAGGTGGGTGGAGATCAAAGCTCACTTTAGTTATTCCACTTTGCAAGCAAGAACATTTCCATTTCTGTGAACAGAACATATTTCAGCGATGAGTATCTCTCTGGGACTGACACTCCCGCCGATACAACAGACAGCTTTAAACTTCACAGAGCCCCAGTCCTTTTGAGAACCTCGCGATGCCTCTGTCGAATCAGACATTTATTTATTCCATTTATGGTAACAGACCTGATAAAGGCTACAAAGCAAACACAGACCTTAAAAAGTCTGCGCACAGAGGCACAAGGAGATAATTGTTGGCACAGCATATGCAGACTGGAAAAATGCCAGCTTGTGGTTTTCACCCCGCTCTGCCACTATGAGATAGAGTTTGAGATTTGAGGATTATTACTTATTATGTTGATATTTTATGGAGCTATTTGCAGGTCCAGTGGTGAATTTGAACCGTACCAATTGCGGTTTGTTATAGATCATAGATCATAGAATTTACAATGCAGAAGGAGGCCATTCGGCCCATCGAGTCTGCACCGGCTCTTGGAAAGAGCACCCTACCCAAGGTCAACACCTCCACCCTATCCCCATAACCCAGTAATCCCACCCAACACTAAGGGCAATTTTGGACACTAAGGGCAATTTATCATGGCCAATCCACCCTAACCTGCACACCTTTGGACTGTGGGAGGAAAACCGGAGCACCCGGAGGAAACCCACGCACACACGGGGAGGACGTGCAGACTCCGCACAGACAGTGACCCAAGCCGGAAATGAACCTGAGATCCTGGAGCTGTGAAGCCATTGTGTTATCCACAATGCTTCCGTGCTGTTCTTTGGCCCAAAGTTTTAACATTCTTTCTGTCCCAGTTTGAGGGTCATTGTAATGTTTTGCTGCTACTGCCGTCCAAACATCCTTGAAACAAATCGAGCTGCGAGATGTGAACCGCACAGTCATTGAGATAAAGGATATCTCAGCCGCAAATCTGGAAATAACACGACAGCACAGAGACTGAACACTAATACTGGCTTGCTCCTCGAATCAAGGTGACCAGGTTGTGGAAACTGGCACTCGAGGCAACTCTGTTCTCATTATGAACCGTTTTCACTTGACAGAACCGAAGGTGCTGGCATCTTCTGTGTGTTTATCATTTGTCCCACTGAAAACACACATCGGTGCCTCTCACCAATCACAGCTCCAGCACTGGCATGTCCCGAATGTGGATAAAGGGGACACACTGTCCAAATCTGGGTTAAGGGGACACACTGCTCTGACTCTGGGTAAAGGGGACACACTGCTCTGACTGTGAGTAAAGGGGACACACTGCTCTGACTGTGGATAAAGGGGACACACTGCTCTGACTCTGGGTAAAGGGGACACACTGCTCTTGCTCTGGGTAAAGGGGACACACTGCTCTGACTGTGGATAAAGGGGACACACTGCTCTGACTCTGGGTAAAGGGGACACACTGCTCTGACTGTGGATAAAGGGGACACCCTGCTCTGACTCTGGGTAAAGGGGACACACTGCTCTGACTGTGAGTAAAGGGGACACACTGCTCTGACTCTGGGTAAAGGGGACACACTGCTCTGACTGTGGATAAAGAGCACACACTGCTCTGACTGTGGGTAAAGGGGACATGCTGCTCTGACTGTGGATAAAGGGGACACACTGTCCAAATCTGGGTTAAGGGGACACACTGCTCTGACTGTGAGTAAAGGGGACACACTGCTCTGACTGTGGATAAAGGGGACACACTGCTCTGACTCTGGGTAAAGGGGACACACTGCTCTTGCTCTGGGTAAAGGGGACACACTGCTCTGACTGTGGATAAAGGGGACACACTGCTCTGACTCTGGGTAAAGGGGACACACTGCTCTGACTGTGGATAAAGGGGACACACTGCTCTGACTCTGGGTAAAGGGGACACACTGCTCTGACTGTGAGTAAAGGGGACACACTGCTCTGACTCTGGGTAAAGGGGACACACTGCTCTGACTGTGGATAAAGAGCACACACTGCTCTGACTGTGGATAAAGGGGACACACTGCTCTGACTGTGGGTAAAGGGGACATGCTGCTCTGACTGTGGATAAAGGGGACATGCTGCTCTGACTGTGGATAAAGGGGACACACTGCTCTGACTGTGGGTAAAGGGGACACACTGCTCTGACTGTGGATAAAGGGGACACACTGCCCTGACTGTGGATAAAGGGGACACACTGCTCTGACTGTGGGTAAAGGGGACATGCTGCTCTGACTGTGGATAAAGGGGACACACTGCTCTGACTGTGGATAAAGAGCACACACTGCTCTGACTGTGAGTAAAGGGGACACGCTGCCCCGACTCTGGGTAAAGGGGACACACTGCTCTGACTCTGGATAAAGGGGACATGCTGCTCTGACTGTGGATAAAGGGGACACAATGCTCTGACTGTGAGTAAAGGGGACACACTGCCCCGACTCTGGGTAAAGGGGACACACTGCTCTGACTGTGGGTAAAGGGGACACACTGCCCTGACTGTGGATAAAGGAGACACACTGCCCTGACTGTGGGTAAAAGGGACACACTGCTCTGACTGTGGATAAAGGGGACACACTGCTCTGACTGTGGATAAAGGGGACACACTGCTCTGACTGTGGGTAAAGGGGACATGCTGCTCTGACTGTGGATAAAGGGGACACACTGCTCTGACTGTGGATAAAGGGGACACACTGCTCTGACTGTGGATAAAGGGGACACACTGCTCTGACTGTGGATAAAGGGGACACACTGCTCTGACTCTGGGTAAAGGGGACACACTGCTCTGACTGTGAGTAAAGGGGACACACTGCTCTGACTGTGGGTAAAGGGGACACACTGCCCCGACTGTGGGTAAAGGGGACATGCTGCTCTGACTGTGGATAAAGGGGACATGCTGCTCTGACTGTGGATAAAGGGGACACACTGCTCTGACTGTGGATAAAGGGGACACACTGCTCTGACTGTGGATAAAGGGGACACACTGCCTTGACTGTGGATAAAGGGGACACACTGCTCTGACTCTGGGTAAAGGGGACACACTGCTCTGACTGTGAGTAAAGGGGACACACTGCTCTGACTGTGGGTAAAGGGGACACACTGCCCCGACTGTGGGTAAAGGGGACATGCTGCTCTGACTGTGGATAAAGGGGACATGCTGCTCTGACTGTGGATAAAGGGGACACACTGCTCTGACTGTGGATAAAGGGGACACACTGCTCTGACTGTGAGTAAAGGGTCACACTGCTCTGACTGTGGATAAAAGGGACATGCTGCTCTGACTGTGGATAAAGGGGACACACTGCTCTGACTGTGGATAAAGGGGACACACTGCCCCGACTCTGGGTAAAGGGGACACACTGCCCTGACTGTGCATAAAAGGGACATGCTGCTCTGACTGTGGATAAAGGGGACACACTGCCCTGACTGTGAGTAAAGGGGACACACTGCTTTGACTGTGGATAAAGGGGACACACTGCTCTGACTGTGAGTAAAGGGTCACACTGCTCTGACTGTGGATAAAAGGGACATGCTGCTCTGACTGTGGATAAAGGGGACACACTGCTTTGACTGTGGATAAAGGGGACACACTGCCCCGACTCTGGGTAAAGGGGACACACTGCTCTGACTGTGGGTAAAGGGGACACACTGCTCTGACTCTGGGTAAAGGGGACACACTGCTCTGACTGTGGATAAAGGGGACACACTGCTCTGAATCTGGGTAAAGGGGACACACTGCTCTGACTATGGGTAAAGGGACACACTGCTCTGACTCTGGGTAAAGGGGACACACTGCTCTGTGCGTAAAGGGGACACACTGCTCTGACTGTGGATAAAAGGGACACACTGCTCTGACTCTGGGTAAAGGGGACACACTGCTCTGACTGTGGATAAAGGGGACACACTGCTCTGACTGTGGATAAAGGGGACACACTGCTCTGACTCTGGGTAAAGGGGACACACTGCTCTGACTGTGGATAAAGGGGACACACTGCTCTGACTCTGGGTAAAGGGGACACACTGCTCTGACTGTGGATAAAAGGGACACACAGCCCTGACTGGATAAAGGGGACACACTGCTCTGACTCTGGGTAAAGGGGACACACTGCTCTGACTGTGGATAAAAGGGACACACTGCTCTGACTGTGGATAAAAGGGACACACTGCTCTGACTGTGGATAAAGGGGACACACTGCTCTGACTCTGGGTAAAGGGGACACACTGCTCTGACTGTGGATAAAGGGGACACACTGCTCTGACTGTGGATAAAGGGGACACACTGCTCTGACTGTGGATAAAGGGGACACACTGCTCTGACTGGGTAAAGGGGACACACTGCTCTGACTGTGGATAAAAGGGACACACTGCTCTGACTATGGATAAAGGGGACACACTGCTCTGACTGTGGATAAAGGGGACACACTGCTCTGACTGTGGATAAAGGGGACACACTGCTCTGACTGTGGATAAAGGGGACACACTGCTCTGACTCTGGGTAAAGGGGACACACTGCTCTGACTGTGGATAAAGGGGACACACTGCTCTGACTGTGGGTAAAGGGGACACACTGCTCTGAATCTGGATAAAGGGGACACACTGCTCTGACTGTGGATAAAGGGGACATGCTGCTCTGACTGTGGATAAAGGGGACACACTGCTCTGACTGTGAGTAAAAGGGACACACTGCTCTGACTATGGATAAAGGGGACACACTGCTCTGACTGTGGATAAAGGGGACACACTGCTCTGACTGTGGATAAAGGGGACACACTGCTCTGACTGTGGATAAAGGGGACACACTGCCCTGACTGTGGATAAAAGGGATGGGTTGGAGAGCACTGCCTGGGAGGGGGGTAGAGGCGGGTTGCCTCACATCCTTTACAAAGTACCTGGATGAGCACTTGACCCATCATAACATTCAAGGCTATGGGCCTAGTGCTGGTGAATGGGATTGGGAAAGCAGGTCAAGTGATTTCTATGCATCGGTCCAGGCTCAATGGGCTGAAGGGCCTCTTCTGTGTTGTATTATTCTGTGATTCTGGTACCTGAGAGGGCAGAGGTTTAAGAATATAAGGACATAGTAATAGGAGCAGGAGCATAGTCCTGAGCAATTGCGGTTTCTGAGATAGCCAACGGCCCACAATCCTCTGGAAAGGTTGTCCTTCTCTCAGTGTTAACTGGCCGACATCGTCCAGTTGACGTTTCAGGCAGTGGGGGAATCATTCCCTCAACAGCTTGCCTTGACAGGCCCTCTGAGAATTTTTATACACTTCCATTAGGCCAACCTCTCATTCTTCTCCAGCCGCCTGACCCTAGGAATCAACGCAGTGAACCCTCGGTGCACCTCTACTGAGGCAAATAGATTCCCCCCTTGGATACAAAGAGCAAATCTGGGATAGGGAACTCTAAGGTGTGGTCTCACCAAAGTTCTGTATAATTATAGTGAGTCGTCCTTCCTCTTCAACTCCATCCCCTTTGCAATAAAGGCCAACACACCATTTGACTTTCTACTTGCTTGCTGCACCTACATGTTAACTTCCTGGGGGTCTGCGTAAACGCGATCCTTTGAATGCCATTGTTTACTCTCTCACCTGTTAAAAAATATTATGGGCAAGATTCTCCGGTCTCCAACGCCGTAATCACGTTCGGTGATCCCCGGTTGCGCCGGAATCGGGGGGGCGGCGCCGCTTTTGCGATGCTTCGCCCCCTCCAAAATGGGGTACTCGCAGAGCACGCCGCACGCCAACGGGACGGCCTCAGGTTGTCACGTGAGGGTCTCCCCCGATGGGCCGTGTCCACCACGCCGTGGGTCGCTCATGCTATTTATTTTCAATATCTCACCGTGGCGACTGCGGACTGAGTCCATTGTCGCCACAGTCGGCGGGGTGGGGGAGCCGTTCCGCGGGTGGGGGGGGGGGGGGCTTAGGCAGGGGCACTGATGGGGGGTGGTCCATGGGTGGCGAGTCAAAGGGGGGCAGTTTTGGGCAGGCCGGGCCCGCTCACGGCCGGCGCCATGTCGCATGCGCGGCCACCGACCCGGCAATTCCCAGGCCGTGTGCGCAGCAGGTCTGCTGGACCCCCATCGGGCGGAGGATCAGTGCAGCTTTTGCGTTGTTTTTGTCTGGCGTAAAACACCACTGTACCCACGCCGGCATCTTCGACTGCAAATAGGAGAATCCAGCCCCAGGCTTTTCCATTCATCTCATCGAAGTGGATAAGTTTGCACTTTCAAATGTCACCTCGCATCTGCCAACTTTATTGCTCAGGGCAACGCAGCCCCACTTGATTGGCACCCCATCCACGAACATTCACTCCCTCCACCACCGACGCACCGTAGCAGCCGTGTGTGCCGTCTACAAGAGGCACTGCAGGAACACCCGAAGGTTCCTTAGGCAGCACCTTCCAAATCCACGACCTCTACCATCTCCAAGGACAAGAGCAGCAGATACCTGGGGAACCCCAACACCTGGAGGTTCCCCTCTGTTATCGACAAGGACCACGGGAGAAACCATTATTAAACCTCCCCCTATGGGACTCGTGGAAGTAAGAGCTCCCCAGTATGGGTCGGATTCCAACCATCTGGGCTCATTATGAAGAGAGTATCAGAATCTGATCATCCCCTTCCTCTGAGTGAGGTCTGTACTGAGACTGAGATGCTATGTTAAGCATGAACTTGTAAATATTTAAATAAATTAATCTTCATCAATGGCAGCTTCCTTATGGGTTAGAACATATAGAACATAGAACAGTACAGAACAGAACAGGCCCTTCGGCCCTCAATGTTGTGCCGAGCCATGATCACCCTACTCAAACCCACGTATCCACCCTATACCCGTAACCCAACAACCCCCCCCTTAACCTTACTTTTTATTAGGACACTACGGGCAATTTAGCATGGCCAATCCACCTAACCTGCCCATCTTTGGACTGTGGGAGGAAACCGGAGCACCCGGAGGAAACCCACGCACACAGGGGGAGAACGTGCAGACTCCACACGGACAGTGACCCAGCCAGGAATCGAACCTGGGACCCTGGAGCTGTGAAGCATTTATGCTAACCACCATGCTACCCTGCTGCGGGTTATTAGGCCTTCCAAATCACTCGCCACCCTGACTTGGGAATATATCGGCCGTTCCTTCAGTGTCGCTGGGTCACAATCCTGGAACTCCCTCCCTAACAGCACTGTGGGTGCACCTACATGGACTGCAGCGGTTCAAGAAGGCAGCTGACCACCACCTTCTCGAGGGCAATTAGGGATGGGCAGTAAATGCTGGCCCAGCCAGCGACCCCCACATCCCGCCAAACGCATTTTAGAAATCACTGAAGCAATCCCTGTGCAATCGTCACACAATCTTCTGCCCCAACTAATATCTCATGGAGAAGTTGGTGCCTCTGACAGCGCAGCGCTCCCTCAGTACAGCGGCGTGACTGTCAGCCTTGATTCGGTGCTTCAGTCCTGGAGTGGGGTTTGAACCCTCAACCTTGGGGCTCAGCTCTGCTAGTGATTGGATTGGATTGGATTGGATTTATTTATTGTCACGTGTACCGAGGTACAGTGAAAAGTATTTTTCTGCGAGCAGCTCAACAGATCATTCAGTACATGGAAGAAAAGGGAATTAAACAAAATTCAAGAAAATACAAGAAAATCCATGAGCCACAGTGGACACGATGAAGGGACTGATTCACAGCTAGTAATCCCGTGTTCCTCGTTGAGAGAGTGGACCAGCTCGAAGCAACCTTGTAAATAAAGTTTGTTTGTTCCCCTTAAAGAAGCCTCCGGGAGTGTATCTTCACAGCTTTATACCTAGGCGTCTAAACATTACCTCAATATATATATTTTTCATTCTTTCATGGAGTGCGGGCATCACAGACTCAATGAACCTTGTTGAGACTTTTATACTTATTCATTCATGGGATGTGGGCGCTGCTGGCATTCATTGCCCATCCTTAATTACCCTTAAACTGAGCGGCCCGCTGGGCCATTTCAGACGGGCAGTTAAGAGTCAGCCATTTTGCTGTGGGTCTGGATTCACATGTAGGCCAGACCGGGTAAGAACGGCAGATTTCCTTCATCCAGATGGGTTTTTACAACAATCATCATGGGGAGGGGAGACAGTGGCGTAGTTGCATTGCCTCTTGACACTCAATCACCATCACTGAATCCGCCACTATCAACATCCTGGGGGTTACCATTGATCAGAAACTGAGCTGGACTAGCCACATTAATACTGTGGCTACCAGGACAGGTCAAAGGAATCCTACAGCGAGTAACTCACCTCCTAACTCCCCAAAGCCTGTCCACCATCTACAAGGCACAAGTCAGGAGTGTGATGGAATACTCTCCACTTGCCTGGATGAGCGCAGCTCCAACAACACTCAAGAAGCTCAACACCATCCAGGACAAAGCAGCTCCGCTTGATTGCTCCCCCTTCCACAAACATTCACTCCCTCCACCACCGACGAACAGTAACAGCCGTGTGTCCCATCTACAAGATGCACAGTAGGAACTCACCAAGGCTCCTCAGACAGCACCTTCCAAATCCACGACCACTACCATCTAGAAGGACAAGAGCAGCAGATACCTGGGAACCCCACCACCTGGAGGTTCCCCTCCAAGTCACTCGCCACCCTGACTGGGAAATATATCGGCCGTTCCTTCACTGTCGCCGGGGCAACATCCTGGAACTCCCTCCCTAACAGCACAGTGAGTGCACCTACACCACATGGACTGCAGCGGATCAAGAAGGCAGCTCACCCCCACCTATTTAGGGATGGCCAATAAATGCTGGCCCAACCAGCGATGCCCCCATCCCGTAAAAATGAATTTTTAAAGATTGACAAGGGTTTCATTATTGAGACTAGCTTTAAATTCCAGATTTACTTCTTGAGTTTATCAGCTACCCTGGTGGGACTTGTACCACGTCGCCGGATGATTTGCCTGTGCCTCTGGATCACCACTCGCGATGTTGCCACTACCTTCCCACAAGAAACACGTTAAACGCTGAATGGAGTTCAGGGAAGGTTACTGTGAAGCTTTGTGTTTTTGGTTTGGGATGTAGGAGTTACCTTTTACCCTGGCTCCCGATGCACTGGTTCTAAATGAACATTGAAAGGTCTGTCCAACACTCTCTCCTGAAGGTAATGCCTATCTCTCCAAAGCGCTGACGAGCTTCCCTGTCTCTGGGTGGTTCTTGGGTGAAGAGTTCAGGAATATTTAATGTCTCCGGTAGTTCGAGAGTAAATAGTTTTCTGTTGACAACAGGAAAAGCTGTGGAGGTTCAGGAACAGTTCAATCATCCCAAGCGTCTGACCCGAAGTCAGGAGGTGTTGAACGTCCCCGTGAGGGGACCACCTCCCCGGAAATATTGACCCATCGCCCTCCAAGCCCAACATCTGAAAGACAAGGTCAACCATCCAAAAGCAAATAGAACTTTTATTTATAGAAAACAACGAGGTCAGTGCTGGTTTGCAATCACAGAAGAATGTGGAGATGTAATGAGAGAGACAGCACTTTGTAAACTCTCTGGAAGACCTCCTACGGTGAGGGGGACCCCCAATTAAAAGGACCCATCGACAAATTGTCTTTTTTTTTTATAATGGACATATTGGCAGGATAATTGGACCTGTCACATTCAGGGTGGGGATAATGAATCAGACAAATATTTTGCAAAGTGAGTCAAGGAAAAGCCAGCAAGTCAAAATATTCACTCCCCCACTCGGTCTGGTATTTATCATCGGCTTTTTTTTTCATCACTCTCGAGAACAAGGCCGGGCCACCAGAGGACAAAGGCCTCCCTGTTCACAGGACAGCCTATTGGTGACAAGAGGGAGTTATCGGAACAAAGACACAGGTTCGTTTCGACGCTAGTTGAATAAATTGTGATGGAGAGGTTTGATGAAGCTTCGGCAATATCACACTGTATCCTTTCGCAATGCTGGACAGAGACAGGGTCAGTCAGTGGTTGTTGGTGTCCACCATCCAATCCACCTGAAGATGCGCTCAGTGAAACTCGGATCATTCTCAACAGCAGAATAAGTTCGTCGAAAACCGTACAGCGGATTGCTGAAGCTGGGTGTTTGGAATATTAGGGTATTTCAGGCCAGGTGAAATTCCCAGTGTGGTGGCCCAGTTGATGAGAGGCCAACAGATCAGTGATGCTTCCAATATTTCACTCTTCAAGAGAAATCAAGAGAACAACTGGAGACGTTTGTACATTGGACACAGCCGGCACGGCAGCACAGTGGTTAGCACTGTTGATTCGCAGCTCCAGGGACCCGGGTTCGATTCCCCGCTGGGTCACTGACTGTGCGGAGTCTGCACGTTCTCCCCATGTCTGTGTGGGTTTCCTCCGGGTGCTCCGGTTTCCTCCCACAGTCCAAAGATGTGCGGGTTAGGTGGATTGGCCGGGCTAAATTGGCCCTTTGTGCCCAAAAATGTTTAAGTGGTGTTACTGGGTTACGGGTGTGGTGATTGTATATCTGTGTAGATGCAATACAACTGAGAAAGCGCTAGAGGGAGCACGGGAGAGATATAAATACACACGAAGAGGAAGTGAGGACACTTCACAGGAATGGGAGCTGGTAGAAAGACAGATAGCAGCTTCAATGTAACTTTAAGTTAAGCACTGAAGAGCGAACGAACTCACAATAAAGCATCTACTTCAACTTTAAGACTATGAGCTTTATTAAGACACAAGAAACAACACATGGTACCAGGACTGGATTCAGAACGCTTATTATAAGATTACACAAGTTGCAGACACAGAAAAACCAAAATGGCAAGGAAAACTCCTACCGGACATTCGACGTGGGAAGGCTTTGCTAATTCGATGAGATTGAACACAACCGGTAATTTAAGTAACAAATGGAAAATATTTAAACAAATGTTCGATATATATCATAGCTAAAGATTTAAAAGCAGCCTCAGAAGAAATGAAAATAGCACTGCTCATCGCAGGACATGAAGCTAGAGAAATATATAATGGCTTTAAATACTTGAAAAGTGAAGACAGAACCAAATTACAACTGTATGCTCAGAGACCAAACGGCACAGGGACTGAGTGATGCAAAACTCAAACAATCACTATCAGAACAGAAAGGGCTCAGTTCCAGAAATCGCAAGTGAAAAATCCGGATCGAAAGGAAAAAGTAACTTGAACTTTGATAGGGTGCTCTTTATAAGGGCAGATGCAGACTCGATGGGCCGAATGGCCTTCTTCTGCACAGTAAATTCTATGATTCTTTGACACGCCCACAGTCTCTCTCTGCGCAGAACTCCCATTGTGCAGGAATGTGCTGGGAGCTAAATGTCCTCCATTTGACCCACTTACCTGCAATCGGGTCTCTTCATGGAGCTGGTCTCAGCAGGTCTCACAGGAACAGCGCATTGACATTCAGCCCCTCAAACCTTTTCGATAGCAGTTGACCCACATCTTAACTCCAACTCCCCATCATGATTCCGTCACCCTTCATCTCAATCTCGGTTTTGATGTTTTCAATTGATCCCCAGCCCTGAAGTGATTTTCGGGAACGAGACTGTCACATTTCCATGACCTTTTGTTTGAAGAATTCTCCCTTGACGATATCAGATAATAATTGAAAGGATTTTCATCCTTGCTTTAATTAACCTCCCCTCCCCCACTCCCACCCAGTTGTCTCTATGCCTCCCGAATAAAATTCTTTCATCATCTGCAACTTTTCATTTATATCCAAGGGAATAAAAGCCATTTTAAAAACTCATTTTACAGGACGTGGGCGTCGCTGGGTAGGCCAGCATTTGTTGCCCCTCCCTTAATGCCGTTGAGAAGGTGGAGTTGAGATGCCTTCTTGAACCGTAGCAGTCTGTGTGGTGTAGGTGCACCCACTGTGCTGTTAGGGAGGGAGTTCCAGGATTTTGCCCCAGCGACAGTGAAGGAACGGCCGATATATTTCCCAGTCAGGATGGCGAGTGGCTTGGAGGGGAACCTCCAGGTGGTGGGATTCAACCTGGTGTCCATTAACACTTCTGGACCTGATAGGCCGGTAGAACAGTGGTTAGCTCTGCTGCTTCACAGCTCCAGGGTCCCAGGTTCGATTCCCGGCTGGGTCACTGTCTGTGCGGAGTCTGCACGTCCTCCCCCTGTGTGCGTGGGTTTCCTCCGGGTGCTCCGGTTTCCTCCCACAAGTCCCGAAAGAATTGGACATTCTGAATTCTCCCTCCATGTACCCGAACAGGCGCCGCAATGTGGCGACTAGGGGCTTCTCACAGTAACTTCATTGCAGTGTTAATGTAAGCCTACTTGTGACAACAATAAAGATTATTATAATTATATCTAAAAGGATTTCAGGAGAGGGCTGAATTACGAGGGGAAACTCAGAATAGAACTGGTTCTGTTGATTGAACGGTGGTAGCGATGTGTGTTTAGGGCAGCACGGTAGCATTGTGGATAGCACAATCGCTTCACAGCTCCAGGGTCCCAGGTTTGATTCCCCGCTGGGTCACTGTCTGTGCGGAGTGTGCACATCCTCCCCGTGTGTGCATGGGTTTCCTCCAGGTGCTCCGGTTTCCTCCCACAGTCCAAAGATGTGCGAGTTAGGTGGATTGGCCAAGATAAATTGCCCTTAGTGTCCAAAACTGCCCTTAGTGTTGGGTGGCGTTACTGGGTTATGGGGATAGGGTGGAGGTGTTGACCTTGGGTAGGGGGTAGGGTGCTCTTTCCAAGAGCCGGTGCAGACTCGATGGGCCGAATGGCCTCCTTCTGCACTGTAAATTCTATATCTGTGTTGGGAATGGGGTAGATGGGTGCAGGGAGGACATGAGTCAGGCCTTGAACTAATGAACTTGGTGCAGGGCATTAATGGACTCCTTCTGTGCTGTAAAACCTTGCCGATTACTCAACTCGATTTTTATTGCTGAACTGGAGAGGAGAAAAGATTTTAAACAACAACCTGCAAATGTGACGCAAAAACAAACCTTTCCACGCAACGAGTGGTTGGGGTCTGGAATGCGCGGCCTGGAAGTGAGGTGGAATCGAGGCCTTCGGGAGGGAGTTAGATGCTTGTTTGGAGAGGCGATGCAGACACGAAGAGGCCGAATGGCCTTCTTCTGAACCATAACAATTCTGTGATTTATTCAACAACCTTGGCTGTAGAGAAACAAGCCAAGGAACTTTACTGAGATATGAGGAGATTGATCAACTTGACTGAACACTCGAAGGCCAAAGAGATTATAAAATGCGACCAACCGCTTGACTGAAGAGGTGGTTTTAAAGGCAGCCGTTGTATAAAATATTCAGGAGGTCCGAGAAGGTGATCCAAACACTGATTTACTCTTCAGGCAGCAGTATAGGCCGCAACATGACACACAGCACATAGGCCCCGACCAGAACTCCCGATCATGATGGCCCCAATCTGGGCCGGCTTTCAAGTGTTAGTTTCACAAGCCCCAGCTGCTAGGCCTGCCCCCCTCAGCGAGGCAGCTCATAGTCCACAAGCCCCCCTTGGGTCTAGTGAGGGTTGTCATAATATACATACAAGTATATGATGGTGCACAGACAGACATTGATTGACACACAGGATGACCAATGAACACACAGATCACAGCAGCCAATCACCAGACAGGACACGGTCGCTATAAAGCCAGAGGGCACTAGTTTTCCCGCTCTCTCGGGATGCAGCCTCTGAGACAGCCAGAGCCTGTGAGCAACCACACGAACATCCACTATGTGGTAGTAAGATAGTCTGGTCAGGTTAGCCTCAGGTCTCCAGTCAACTCAGCATTGTGTCAACCCACAGTGCAAGTATGTTTAGAATTAGAATTAGAATTAGAACAGTACAGCACAGAACAGGCCCTTCGGCCCTCAATGTTGTGCCGAGCAATGATCACCCTACTCAAGCCCACGTATCCACCCTATACCCGTAACCCAACAACCCCCATTAACATTATTTTTTTAGGACACTAAGGGCAATTTACCATGGCCAATCCACCTAACCCGCACATCTTTGGACTGTGGGAGGAAACCGGAGCACCCGGAGGAAACCCACGCACACACGGGGAGGACGTGCAGACTCCGCACAGACAGTGACCCAGCCGGGAATCGAACCTGGGACCCTGGAGCTGTGAAGCATTGATACTAACCCCCATGCTACCGTGCTGCCCGTGCTTAACAGTTGGTAGTTCAATAAAATAGTTTCAACTTCCGGTTGCGCCTATGCAGAGCTAAGCCGCACGTTCGGCAGCTCCCGCTATTTAGGGACTTTTGGGCCGTTTCGAGGGCCCCACACGGCGCTGTTTTAACGCATCCCGGTGGGGGAAGGTGCCTGGAGGAACTTGCCCCACACTATATGGTGCTCACCCGGAGTGGGACGAAGAAAGAAGCTGCAGCAGCTCCCCCCAAAAAAACGGGGGAAGGAAAACAAAATGGCGGCCGGCGCAACACCCGAGGACTGGTGGAAGTGGGCGCAGGAGCAGCAGGCCTCTCTCCTGCGTTTATGGCCTCTTGTTTAAAATTCCTGAAAGAAGAAACATTTCCTTTGATTCTAATCTACCAAGCCCTTTGATAATCCGAAAGGTTTCTATCAGGTTATCCCTCAGCCTTCTCTTTTCTAAACCCTGTTTCATCTCTCCTCACGGATATAACCTCGCACATTCGGCAAAACGCTTTCAAACCTTCTTCAGGGCCTCGACATCCTTTTAACCAAAGATGGGTAGGTTAGGTGGATTGGCCATGCTAAAATGCCCCTCAGTGTCCAACGGTGAGCAGGCTCGGCAGGAGTACGGGGTTATGGGGAAGGGCGGGAGAGTGGGCCTACGTAGGTTGCTCTTTCAGAGCGCTGTGCCGACTCAATGGTCTGGAGGGGCGCAGAGGCAATTCACCAGGATGTTGCCTGGGACGGAACGTTTAAGTTTTGAAGAGAGGTCGGGATAGGTTTTGGGTTGTTTTAGCTGGAGCCGTGAAGACTGTTTATGAGGGGTTGCCTCACATCCTTTAAAGGGAGCCTGGATTGGGCAACCAGATGGGGGGGGGGGGGGGGTGGCACGGTGGCTCAGTGGTTAGCACTGGGACTACGGCGATGAGGACCCAGGTTCGAATCCCGGCTCTGGGTCACTGCCCGTGTGGAGTTTGCACATTCTCCCCGTGTCTGCGTGGGTTTCGCCCCCACCACCCGAAGATGTGCAGGGTAGGTGGATTGGCCAGGCTAAATTGCCCCTTAATTGGAAAAAATTAATTGGGTACACTAATTTTTTTTTAAAAAGTGCCTGGATGAGCACATGGCACATCATAACATTCAAGGATTTGGGTCATGTGCTGGCGAATGGGATTAGGTTTGGCAGGCCAGGTGTTTTTCATGCGTCGGTGCAGACTCGATGGGCTGAAGGGTCCCTTCTGCGCTGTAGTATTCTGATTCTGTGAATGGCCTCCTGCTGCACTACAGGAAGTCTGTGGTTCTTCCGTATTTCACAGAGGACAAGTTTGGGAGCCTGCGGGCGATGAGGAAAGGAAGAACAAGGAACTTAAGGAGATGCACAATTCTCAGATCCAGGGAAAGAAATGCGCTGAGGTGGGTGATTGTGACCAGTTTTAACATCACGACCGTACACGGAGGAGGAACATTCTGCAGGGCAGGTTATCTGCAGCTTCAAAAAGAACATTAGTCAGAGAAAAACGTTGATAAACACAGGGATGAGAACGATTGCAGTGAAGAGGTTTAGAATAGAATAGAACAGTACAGCACAGAACAGGCCCTTCGGCCCTCGATGTTGTGCCGAGCAATGATCACCCTAATCAAACCCACGTATCCACCCTATACCCGTAACCCAACAACCCCCCCTTAACCTTACTTTTTAGGACACTACGGGCAATTTAGCATGGCCAATCCACCTAACCCGCACATCTTTGGACTGTGGGAGGAAACCGGAGCACCCGGAGGAAACCCATGCACACACGGGGAGGACGTGCAGACTCCGCACAGACAGTGACTCAAGCCGGGAATCGAACCTGAGACCCTGGAGCTGTGAAGCATTTATGCTAATCACCATGCTACCGTGCTGCCCCAGGTTTGCGGGTGAAGGGATAACTGTAGATCTGTCGCCGCAGTTGACGCCCAATCAGCACGATTCGGGGGGGCAGGACTTCCCCCGCAAATACAGCAGGCCGAGAGGGTGAAAGGTGAAAGGTTGTGTGGCAGGGCCTGGAACGCAGGAGCAGAGGATTCTATCAGTTCTGCGCAGCTCAACCACTCCAATAATCGGTGCTGGCCACTGTGGTGCTGAGCTCTGCACACCAGCAAACCTCAGAATGAGGAACAATCATCTCCAATCAAGCCCATTAGCGAGATTTCAATCCTTCCTGAAAGCTGTTATTGACCCATCTGTCAACTGCTGGCCAATTTTGTTGATGAACCTTTAACCCGCCTACAAGCTCCACGCACTCGAAGGCAAGACATCAGCGATTGCAGAAAGTGTGGGTAAAGACCACATCGTGAATGGGAAGTGAGGTGGAACAGATGGTTCTGAATAATCACTGACACAGGAGAAATGGATCCTGAAAGGGGCATTGTTGCCAGCAGCATCTTTGTTCAGCATTATTTAAAGTCGATCGGGAGATTCACCAGGCATAATTTTTGTTTCGAGTGGCACGGTGGCACAGTGGTTAGCACTGCTGCCTCACAGCGCCAAAGATCCGGGTTCAATTCCGGCCTCGGGTCACTGTCTGTCCGGAGGCTGCGCGTTCTCCCCGTGTCTGCGTGGGTTTCCTCCGGTTGCTCCGGTTGCTCCGGTTTCCTCCCACAATCCAAAGATGTGCCGGTTCGGTGGATTGGCCATGATAAATTGCCCCTTAGTGTCCATAAAGGTTAGGTGAGGTTACTGGGTTACCGAGATAGAACAAGGAACAAAGAAAAGTACAGCACAGGAACAGGCCCTTCGGCCCTCCAAGCCCGTGCCGACCATGCTGCCCGTCTAAACTAAAATCTTCTACACTTCCAGGGTCCGTATCCCTCTATTCCCATCCTATTCATGTATTTGTTAAGATGCCCCTCAAATGTCACTATCGTCCCTTCTTCCACCACCTCCTCCGGCAGCGAGTTCCAGGCACCCACTACCCTCTGTGTAAAAAACGTGCCTCGTACATCTCCTCTAACCCTTGCCCCTCGCACCTTAAACCTATGCCCCCTAGTAATTGATTAGTAATTAAGGTGGAGGCTTGGGCATAAATAGGGTGCTCTTTCCAAAGGCCGATGCAGACTCGATGGGCCGAATGGCCTCCTTCTGCACTGTGGGGATTCTATGATCTATGATTGAGGATGGGTGCGACCCTGCCTGTAAGAAGCTAATATCCCTCCTGGACAGGCCCAGCTCTCAGCATTACTGGAGCCTGGAGCACACGTGATTAAAGTTGTCACTTTTTTTTCCAATATTATTGACTTTTCTTTTTGTCTTTTTTTTTGGTATTAACACAACTGTTGTGCAAACATAGATGTGCTGCATTTACAGTTACTGCTCCAGGTTTAATCCATGGGCTTTACAGGCGCCTTGTTGACAAGAGGCCCTGTCTCACGTCTTTGGCGGTCATGACCAGTGGGGCTGAGGGGAAAGAGCAGCGGGAGTGATGCCAATGACTTTGCCCTTTCATAGATTTGGCAACACACATGATAGGCCAAAGGGCCCCCTTCTGTGATTCTATAACTTAAAAGATCTTTTGGCACTAGAACATAGAACATAGAACATTACAGCACAGTACAGGCCCTTCGGCCCTCGATGTTGCGCCGACCTGTGAAACCCCTCTAAAGCCCATCTACACTATTCCCTTATCGTCCATATGCCTATCCAATGACCATTTGAATGCATTTAGTGTTGGCGAGTCCACTACTGTTGCAGGCAGGGCATTCCACGCCCTTACTACTCTCTGAGTAAAGAACCTACCTCTGACATCTGTCCTATATCTATCTCCCCTCAATTTAAAGCTATGTCCCCTCGTGCTGGACATCACCATCCGAGTAAAAAGGCTCTCACTGTCGACTGTCTATTCCAAGGGTGGTTGTCTCTACTACTTGGGCTGGGATTCACCCTTTTTGAGCCGAAGTGCGGAGGATCTGTGGAAGTTTAACATCAAAAAAAATCAGCGCTGCCCCCTCACCAATCTTGGGACTGGCCAGGGGCCAGCAGCCATGCTGCGGAATACTCCCGGCTCCCACAATAAAAATGGCTGGAGAATCGCCAGGTCCGTGTCCACGCATGCGCATGACAATCGCAGCCGTAAAACATGGCGCCGGCCACAAGCGGACCCGACCTGCCATGTCATGCACCCCTGGACACCCCAGTAACCGGCGGTGATGGGGTCCTGCCTGAGTGGGCTGATTTTCAATGAATTGGCCAAAAGGTCGCATTCTGCCCAGTAACCGGCGGTGATGGGGTCCTGCCTGAGTGGGCTGATTTTCAGAGTGCCTGGGGAAGTTCAGCTGGCGACCTGGATGCTTGGGGGGGGGGGAAGGACTTGCTCTCTCTCGTTCTCCCTCGTATTGCTGTATTTCTGAATCTGCAGAGACCTGAATGAATCTGCAGTGAGAACCTTGAACTGAGAGCCTAAATTTAAGGAAGGGGTGTTATAGGCCTACCATCTCAAACAAAGACTTTATCCCTTCCACTTATTATTGTTACAACCCTCTTTTCCCCTCTGTGTTTGTTTGTCTTTTGCGTGTAGACAGAGGGGCGAGTTTAACTGGGGGGATTAGGAATTAGATGATAGTCAATTTGTTGTATTTGCTGCCTATTTAATTATAGATACTGTTATTAATAAACTTAATTGTGTTTAAATTTACAAACCTGGTGAGTGTAATTATTGGGCAGCAATGGGCGAAAGATTTTGGATTTATTTCAAATAATTATTTATTAATTTAAATTGCGTTGTGACTCCAGGTCAAGTGGGGCTGGAGTTGACGGTGGACTAGACCGTAAGGGGGGTGGGGCAGTTAGGGAGGGGGTTCTGTTGTGTAATTTGGAATAACACAAGCTGCCACATGATGCAGTTTTGAGTAAAAGATGCTCCAGACTTTGAAGTGAGTTCAATGTTTTTTATTGAACTATTAGCACAGTTCTCAATAAGTTCGACTCTCTGCTAATCTAAATGTAGTAACTCAGTCTAACTGAACCAGCCTTGCTCTGAGCCACGTGCTGGGGGGTGATGCTGAGGATACACCCTGTCTCACTCTGTAGATGTTGGTCTGTGGAAGGAGGCAGGGTGTGAGTACCTCATCCGTTTTATAGTGAGATACCACCCCTGAGTGTCCTAACTGCTCATTGGTTGTGTCCTATTCTACAGGCGCGATTCTCCGCACCCCATGCCGGGTGGGAGAATTGCGGGTGGCCCGGGCGAATCACGCCACGACGCCCTGGCACCCCCCCGCAATTCTCCCACCCCCTCAAAAATGGCATGTCGCGTTTTTCAACAGGCCGCTCGGAGAATCGCCGCTCGCCGTTTCTCACGGCGACCGGCGATTCTCCGGCCCGGATGGGCCGAGCGGCCTGCCGAACTCGACCGGTTCACGCCGGCGCCAACCACACCTGGTCGCTGCCGGCGTGAACAGCGCGCGACCGGTGAATGTGGGGCCTGTGGGGGACGGAGGGAGGATTGAGCACCACGGGCGTGCTCAGCAGATGTCTGGCTCGCGATCGGTGCCCACCGATCGTCGGGTCGGCATCTGTAAACGACGCAATCTTTTCCCTCCACTGCCCCGCAAGATCAAGCCGCCATGTCTTGCGGGGCAGCGGAGGGGAAGACGGCAACCGCGCATGCGCGGGTTGGAGCCGGCGAACCTGCGCATGCGCGGCTGACGTCACTTCGGCTCCGCCGGCCGCGTCATTCCCGAGCGTCAAGGCCGAGCGCTCGGGATTCACGCGCCGCCGCTCCTAGCCTCCCGGAGGGGGAAGAATCGGGGGCGAGGAGCGGCCTCCGATGCCGGAGTGAAACACTCCGGGTTTCACTCCGGCGCGGCACTCAGTCTCCCATTGGGAGAATCGTGCCCTATGTGTTCATTAGCTGCATGTTTGCATATCATGACAGGTTCCAGGATTTTTCCCCAGTTACAGTGAAGGAGCGGCCGATATATTTCCAAGTCAGGGTGGTGAGTGACTTGGAGGGGAACCTCCAGGTGGTGGGGGCTCCCAGATACCTGCTGCCCTTGTCCAATCTAGAGAGTCGTGGTGGTGGGTTGGGAAAGTGCTGCCTGAGGAACTTTGACAAGTATCTGCAATGCATCTTGTAGATGGTAGGCATGGTACCAGTGTGTATCGTTGTTGGCAGGAGTGAATGTTGAAGGACTTCCTTGCTCTGGATAGTGTTGACCTTTTTGAGTGTTGCTGGATCAACTCTAACCCTACGCAGAACATCAGTCATTAGCCAGATTTACATGTCTGTCCAGAGCTGGGTAACATCCCACTCGGCTGTTCCCTGTGGAAGGGTATTATTGCCCAGCAAGGGATAGGGATGGACAGTGGAAAGGATTCCGGAAATAGAAACAAAGTGGAACAGAATTCTGAGGGGTGGTTGGGGAGATTCCTCAGGGCAAAGGGTTAACTCTAGATTTGGAGTGGGCAGGGAAGTCCCCGCGGGCAAAGAGGGGGATGCTGGAACGGAACCGTAGCAAGGGGGGACTGGCGTTGCCAAACCTCAGCAACTACTACTGGGCGGCTAACAGAGCCATGATAAGGAAATGGATGGTGGGTATGGGGTTGGTTTGGGAGCGGGTGGAGGCTGCTTTGTGCAGGGGCACCAGCTTGGCAGCCCTGGTCACGGCTCCCCTGCCGCTCCCGTCGGCCAGATACTCCACCAGCCCTGTAGTAGTGGCGGCTCTGCGGATTTGGGGCCAATGGAGGAAGCATGCGGGAGAAGTGGGAGCGTCGGTCTGGTCCCCAATATGTGACAACCACCGATTTGTCCCGGGGAAGATGGACGGCGGGTTTCAAGCGTGGCGGAGGGCGGGGGTGGGAAAGATGGGCGACTTGTTCCTGGAAGGGAGCTTCGCGAACATGAGGGCGCTGGAGGAGAAGTTCGGGCTGGCGAGGTGGAATGACTTTCGGTACTTGCACGTGCGGGATTTCGTACGTAGGCAGGTCCCGTCCTTTCCACGCCTCCAGCAAGGGGGATCCAGGACAGGAATGCGTATGGGCAGACGCTCTGCGGAGGGTAAATGGAACCGCAACATGTGCCAGGCTCGGCCTGATTCAGTTCAAGGTGGTTCACCGGGCCCACATGACGATGGCCCGGATGAGCAAATTCTTTGGGCTGGAGGACAAGTGTGCTAGATGTGGGGGAGGACCAGCGAACCATGTCCATATGTTCTGGGCGTGTCCAAAACTCAGGGGATACTGGCAGGGATTTGCGGACGTCATATCCCGGGTGCTGAAAACAAGGGTGGCGCTGAGTCCAGAGGTGGCGATTTTTGGGGTGTCGGAAGACCCAGAAGTACAGGAGGGGATAGAGGCTGACGTTGTGACCTTTGCTTCCCTGATAGACCGGCGACGAATACTGTTGGCCTGGAGGGACTCAAAGCCCCCAAAGACCGAAGTATGGCTGTCGGACATGGCAAGCTTTCTCGGCTTGGAAAAGATCAAGTTCGCCTTCCGAGGATCACTATCGGGGTTCACCCGGAGTGGCAACCAATCATCAACTTCTTCGCGGGGAACTAATCGTCAGCGGCGGAGGGGGGGGGATAGAATAGTGTTGAGTAGGGGGAAGAATAGGCAGGTCTATCTGCGAGAGTGGTACTGTTATTTGCATTATGTTTTTTGGAATTGGCATCTGCACACTAATGTATATTGTTACTGTTTACAATGCCAAAAAATACCTCAATAAAATTGTCTGTTAAAAAAAAGGTCTAGTTTTGGTGTAAATTACCAGTCAGTGAGCTGACCCCCCCCAGAGGGTTAGTATATGTATCCAATCAGCAGCTCAGACAAACGCCTCAGCAAAGCCACAGGTTCAGACTCTGGTCTATACCGGGTTAGATGAGCGCAGTCAGGGCAATGAGAGGGGAAATGTACTTTAGATAGGAAGCCATACAATCCCTGCTGTGCAGAAGGAGGCCATTCGGTCCGTCGAGTCTGCAAAAGAGCACCCTACCTTGGCAAACTGCCCCACCCTATCCCCATAACACCACCTAGCCTGCGCATCTTTGGACACAATGGGGCCATTTAGCGCGGCCAACCTTTTCCTTCGGATTTTCGTCTTTCGGAGGCCGTTGGGGTGTCCCGCCATCCGGGTCCACTCATCCTGCTTCCCGCTGCTGAGGCAGACAAATGTCTCTCCAAGCATCCAGGGCTTCCGTCACGAGGGGGCCCGGCGAGGATGGGGGATGCTCGACCTGTGACTTGCTCCGGCCTGAAATGATCCAGGGAGCATAGTCATCGGGGTCACGAGGAAACCAGACGGCCGTAACACCTCCGTCCACAGTCCTTCCGCCAACCTTATTACATTAAAGGTTTGTCAATAGCACCTCAACCACAAGCTGGATGTCAGATAGCACCTTCATCCAACTGAAGACATGTTGATTTGTGAGTGATTGGTTCAGGCCTTCATTGCCCGCGTTCCCAGAATTGACATTCCAACCAGCCGGAACGATGGACTGCCATCGCCATCTGACAACTCCTGATGGTTCTGGGACACGTGCACCATGTTTTTCTTCGCACCCTCCCCAGTGGGGGAAGCTCCAGGAGAAAAAGCTAGAATCACGTCTGATGGCACTTTCTGACCAGATGTGTCACGGGGCCCAATTCCACAGCCAGTGCCTCTGACAGGGTAGCACCCCCCCCCCCCCCCCCCCCCCCAGCCCCGAATGAGACGTCCACCTCGATTCTGGGCTCAAACCCACCTGAGCGCCACAAACTCCTGAGTCAGAGGCGAGGGTGCTGCCCATTAAACCTCGGCCGATACCACAGCACGGTGGCACGGCGGTTATCCCACAGCGCCAGGGTCCCGGGTTCCATTCCGGCCTTGGGTGACTGTCTGTGTGGAGTTTTGCACTTTCCCCCCGTGTGTGCCTGGGCTTCCTCCGGGTGCTCCGGTTTCCTCCCACAGTTCAAAGATTTTTTTTAAAATCAGAGTAGCCAATTATTTTTCTTTTCCAATTAAGGGTTCAATTTAGCCTGGCCAATCCACCTAACCAGCACATCTTTGGGTTGTGGGGGCAAAACCCACGCAGACACGGGGAGAACGTGCAAACTCCACACGGACAGGGACCCAGGGCCGGGATTCGAACCTGGGTCCTCAGCGCCGCAGTCCCAGTGCTAAGCACTGTGCCGCGTGCCGCCCTCCACGGTTCAAAGATAGAACATAGAACAGTGCAGAACAGGCCCTTCGGCCCTCGATGTTGTGCCGAGTAATGATCACCCTACTCAAACCCACATATCCACCCTATACCCGTAACCCAACAACCCCCCCCCCCTTAACCTTACTTTTTAGGACACTACGGGCAATTTAGCATGGCCAATCCACCTAACCCGCACATCTTTGGACTGTGGGACGAAACCGGAGCACCCGGAGGAAACCCACGCACACACGGTGTGTGGGTTAGGTGGATTGGCCATGATAAAATTGCCTCTTACATTCCAGCGATGTGTAGGTCAGCTTGCGAGGATAGGGTGGGGTGGATGGGGGAGTGGGCCTGGATAGAGTGCATTCTCGGAGAGTCGGTGCACTCGATGGGCCAAATGGCCTCCTTCTGCACTGTACAGATCCTATGGTGTTCCCACGCGAGGGAGGAAATAGTATTTCACTCGCAGGCTAATGTTAGCAGGGACAGAATATATCATTGCTCTGGTGGATCGCGCATTTGCGCAGAGTGTTTTAAATGGACAAGGCATAGCTGGTTTCACACTGTGAAGATCTTATCAGCAGTACTGTAGCCGAATTAGTCCCTGAGGAAGTATAAATACCCATTAAGCCCCCCCCCCCCCACCTCCCCCCCCCCCCCCACCTCCCCCCCCCCCCCCCCCAACCACCCGAAGCCAGAGAGCTTTGTGTTGAAAATCACACATTTGCTCTGATTGTTCCTCCTGATTATAAAGGCCGGGGACAACACTGTGCTGAGCAAGAAGCCTCTCACAATCCTCAACAAGCAAAGCTAGTTCCGCAGAGACGCAGCCTCTCCAGCGCTGAGCACCCGTAATATCGACGGCGTGAAGGGAATGCTTTATCAAAATCGGCACCTTGATGGAATGAATTTCGATGGGCGGGAGATGACCAACGCGAGGGGACACAGCTTTAAATTGAGGGGTGGTAGATATAGGACAGATGTCAGAGGCAGTTTCTTTACTCAGAGAGTAGTAGGGGTGTGGAACGCCCTGCCTGCAACAGCAGTAGACTCGCCAAATTTAAGGGCATTTAAGTGGTCACTGGATAGACATATGGATGAAAATGGAATAGTGTAGGTCAGATAGGCTTCAGATGGTTTCACAGGTCGGCGCAACATCGAGGGCCGAAGGGCCCGTACTGCGCTGTAATGTTCTATGTTCTATGTTCCATTAGCCCCGTTGTCATGCCAACCAAGATAGCTCAATACTCAGATGTTTTTGGCCACAGTTATGGATACCATTACGGCCTGCTTGTTTTGACAATGCTGCATTTTCCAAAGTGGAAGCTTTGGAGAGGATTTGCACCGCCAGTTTCCTCGGTATTTCTCTTTGGTGTTCCGAGAATTAAATCCGGGGACGTTAGCCCATTTTTAGTCACTCTTGAAAAGGTCGTGTTGGCAGCTTAACACAACTGAGCACCTGGCAAAGCCACCTCAAAGGAGTGTGAAAAACCAAGAATGGTGACGTGGGACTGGAGTCACGTGGCGACAGCTAAGAACAGGAGGAGTTCCTCTCTGAAAGGACATTAGCGAGCTTGTTGGGTTCTCAAAACACAATCTGACAGATTTGCGCTCATTTTTTATAAGCATCTTATTTCCTGATTTTTTAAAACAGAATTTAAATTCTGGGAGCATATTTGGAGGTTGTTTGGTGTGATGCCAAGAGGGCCTTTCTCACACGACAGTGAACATGTTTGCAGGCATTTTGGCGACATGGGCGTTTCAACCAAGACTTGTTATGGACGCAATTGCTGGGAATTCTGCGGCGAGTAACCCACCCACTGGCTTCCCAAAGCCTGTCCACCATCTACACAAGTCAGGAGTGCGATGGAATATTCCCCGCTTGCCTGGATGAGAGAAGCTCCAACAACACTCAAGCTCGACGCCATCCAGGACAACGCAGCCCCGCTTGATCGATATCCCATCCACAAACATTCACTCCCTCCACCACCGACGAACTGTGGCAGCCGTGTGTACCATCTACAAGATGCAGTGCAGTAATAATAATAATCTGTATTGTCACAATTAGGCTTACATTAACACAGCAATGAAGTTACTGTGAAAAGCCCCTAGTCACCACATTCCGGCACCTGTTCAGGTACACAGAGGGGAGATTTCAGAATGTCCAATTCACCTAACAGCACGTCTTTTGAGGCTTGTGCGGGGAAACCGGAGCACCCGGTGGAAACCCACGCAGACACGGGGAGAACGTGCAGACTCTGCACAGACAGTCACCCAAGCCAGTAATCGAACCTGGGTCCCTGGCGCTGTGAAGCAACAGTGCTAACCACTCAAGTAATTCACCAAGCCTCCTTCAACAGGGGAGGCGGTGGCATTGTGGTACTGTCACTGGATAAGTAAACCAGAGACCCAGAGTAATGCTCTGGGGGACCTGGGTTCAAATCCCGTCACTGCAGATGGTGACATTTGAAACAAAATTTTAATGATGACCATTGTTGATTTTCGTTAAAAACCCATATGGGTCACTAATGTCCTTCAGGAAAAGAAATCTGCCATCCTGACCCAGTCTGGCCTCCATGTGACTCCAGATCCGCAGCAACGTGGTTGACTCTCACTGACCCCTTAAATGCAAATAGGGATGGGCAATAAATCATGCGACGCCCACGTCCCATGAACAAATAAACAAGGCACCTTCCAAAACCATGACCACTGCCATCTAGAAGGACAAGAGCAGATACCTGGAAACCCCACCACCTGGAGGTTCCCCTCCAAGTCACTCACCACCCTGACTGGGAAATATATCGGCCGTTCCTTCACTGTCGCTGGGTCACAATCCAGCAACTCCCTAACAGCACTCTGGGGGTACCTACAACTCATTGACTGCGGCGGTTCAAGAAGGCAGCTCACCACCGCCTTCTCAAGGGCAATTAGAGATGGTAATAAATGCTAGCATTCGGGGGCAGCAGGGTGGCGCAGTGGGTTAGCCCTGCTCCCTTATGTGCCGAGTCCCAGGTTCGATCCCGGCTCTGGGTCACTGTCCCTGTGGAGTTTGCACATTCTCCCCGTGTTTGCGTGGATTTCACCCCCACAACCCAAAAGATGTGCAGGCTAGGTGGATTGGCCACGCTAAATTGCCCCTTAATTGGAAAAGGTGAATCGGGTACACTAAATTAAAAATAAATAAATAAATAAACGCTAGCATTCTGTGAAATACTAAAGAAAAACAATCAATCTCTCAATGGTACGAGCATGAACAGGGACTAGTTTCTTTCCCTTCCTAAGTTGGGACAGTGGCTCAGAGGCCACGATTGGCCTCAACCCTACAACGGAGATCAGCAAGCACACTGCACATCAGGCCCATGTCTCTACCCTCACACTGGCTTCTAGAATAATAGTTCCCCAATCTATCCACGAATAGAACATAGAACATAGAACATTACAGCGCAGTACGGGCCCTTCGGCCCTCGATGTTGTGCCGACCTGTGAAACCATCTGAAGCCTATCTGACCTACGCTATTCCATTTTCATCCATATGTCTATCCAGTGACCACTTAAATGCCCTTAAAGTTGGCGAGTCTACTACTGTTCCAGGCAGGGCGTTCCACACCCCTACTACTCTCTGAGTAAAGGAACTGCCTCTGACATCTGTCCTATATCTACCACCCCTCAATTTAAAGCTATGTCCCCCTCGTGTTGGTCATCACCATCCGAGGAAAAAGACTCTCGCTGTCCACCCTATCTAACCCTCTGACTATCTTATATGTCTCTATGGAACTCCACACCTCACAACTTACCCTGACTAAACCAATGTTAAGGTTGGTGTTGCAAGGTCGCCATTAGACCGCTCTGCAGCACAATGTTATCACTCTACAGACTCAAGAGTATTGCAGTACTGGCAAGCACCTTTCTGTCGCAATCAACTCCTTTCGCAGACACTCTCTCAGTGCCTTTCCTGGTCTGTAGCTAGTAATTATGAAAAGGGGTCTTCATCTACAAACTGGTCTTCAGAGGATCAGTGAGCCTGTGTGTGGTGGGGGTGCTGGGGCACTCAGCCAGAACGTCTGAGGTTTTAGCCCCAGTTGGTCCTGAACGAGATGGTGCAAAAAGAGTAGAATTGGGCCTTGGCGTTTCCAGGCCTTGCTCACGATTGAGGGACTGCTGCTGAGGGAGGGACAGGGACATCCCATCCTTGCTGCCAATAGCCCATTCAGTTTCCATCCAGCCTATCAACGCTCACCAGCGCGGCTCACTGTTAAAGGATGCCCAGTTGGGTGAGTCGACGTGGTGAGGTGATCGTCAGGGCATAGTTGCCCACAAAAGCCAATAAGAAAACTGGGCAAAGAAAACAATCTGTCGACGTTAGCCTAGACTTTGCAATGAGGTCACATGTTTACGTGAAATGGGTTGACATGAGCCAAGAGAATATTTTCAATCTGCGCAATAAACACTTTGTGGAAGCCAGTCCATTTAAGGACTCAAAAACTCGGCGGCGAGACTCGATTCTCCACAACTTCCAAACCCCTCCCAATCGGCAAGCACAGGAGCTCTCTGCTCAAAGTAAACATCATCATTGGTGTGAAACTCGCTCACTCGTGACCGCCACAGGCTTTCATCAAAATGTTGACATAAAGTATGAGGTCTGATAGAGCAATTGGAAAAGTTAAACATTCACTCCCTTCACCACCAGCGCACAGCACTGTTATGGGCCAGGGTTTAGAGAACCCCAAAGTGTATCATAGATTATCATAGAATTTACAGTGCAGAAGGAGGCCATTCGGCCCATCGAGTCTGCACCGGCTCTTGCAAAGAGCGTCCTACCCAAGGTCAACACCTCCACCCTATCCCCATAACCCAGTAACCCCACCCAACACTAAGGGCAATTTTGGACACTAAGGGCAATTTATCATGGCCAATCCACCTAACCTGCACATCTTTGGACTGTGGGAGGAAACCGGAGCACCCGGAGGAAACCCACGTGCACACGGGGAGGATGTGCAGACTCCGCACAGACAGTGACCCAAGCCAGAATCGAACCTGGGACCCTGGAGCTGTGAAGCGATTGTGCTATCCACAATGCTACCGTGCTGCCCAATCATGGAGTTCACCTGCCCCACAACTTTTAATAGATTGTGATATGGGGAGCACACGGCCCACTCTACAGGTGTGGTACAGCAGAAATGGAAAAGTATCTTTTAAAGCAAAACAATGTTTATTCTATGAACTCAAGTTAACCTTTTTAAAACATACAGTGAACATTTTCGCTACCATGAATTCAAATACAACCACCAAAGAATAGAGCACTGAGTAATTCTTAAGCTGTCCTTTTAACATCCAGAAGACTTTAAAAAAAGCTTTCAGCAGAAGCACATCAGGTTAAAGTCACTGCTAAGAACATTTAGAATTCTGAATTCACCAAATGATCAAGAGATAGTCTTTTGATGGCAGAGAGAACAGCAGTACAGCTGCTTTGTCTGGCTTCAGCTCCAACAGTGAAAACAAAACCAAAAAGACACAGACACACCCAAGCTTTTCTCAAAGTGAAACTAAAAAGCAGAGCCAGAGCTCAGCTCCACCCACCCTCTGACATCACTGCAGTAACATGAGCAGCCAAACATTTCTTAAAGCGACATTCTCCTGACAGTACATAGAACTTTCTGCAACACAAGGCTGTACCCTCCTGTACCCTCTGTACCAGCTGTACCCTCCCAACCCACAACCTCTGCTGCCCTAAAGGACAAAGGGCCGCAGACACATGGCAACATCGCCAACTGCAACTACCCCTTCCAAGTCACACAGCATCCTGACTTGGAAATATTCCCTCAAACCTTTGGAAAAGTTTCTTCAATATCATTGATCAAAATCCTGGAACTTCCATCCCTTCCGGAACATCTTCACCACAGCAACAACAGCAGCTTGAGAAAGCCCCACAGCCCCTTCTCGGGGCAAACTGATGAGTGGGGGTAGCAGAGTTTTTGCTATTCCAAAAATTACATTTCCAATCTTACAGAGTGAGGTTCTTGCTATGGAGGGAGGGAGGCGAAGGTTTACCAGACTGATTCCTGGGATGGCGGGACTGTCATAGGAGGAGAGACTAAATCGGTTAGGATTATATTCACTGGAGTTTAGAAGAGTGAGAGGGGATCTCCTAGAAACTTGTAAAATTCTAACAGGATTAGACAGGGTAGATTCAGAAAGAATGTTCCCGATGGTGGGGGAGTCCAGAACTAGGGATCATAGTTTGAGGATAAGGGGCAAACCTTTCAGGACTGAGGTGAGGAGAAATTTCTTCACCCAGAGAGAGTGGTGAATCTGTGGAATTCACTCCCACAGAAAGTAGTTGAGGTCCAAATATTGTGTAGTTTCAGGAAGGAATTAGATATCGCTCTTCGAGCTAAAGGGATCAAGGGATATGGGGGGAAGGCGGGATGAGGGTATTGAACTTGATGATCAGCCATGATCATAATGAATGGCAGAGCAGCTTCTATTTTCTATGTTTCTATCAGGTTAAAGTGATTGATGATCACACCCTGAATCCCATATCTCAATTTTGGAGTATTGTGTTCATTTCTGGGCACCTTATTTAAGGAAGGTTGTTGAAGCCCTGGAGAGAGTGCAGAGGAGATTTACTAGAATGATTCCAGAAATGAGGAATTTTAGATACAAGTAAAGATTGGAGAAAATGGACTTGTTCTCCCTGGAGCAGAGAAGATGAAGAGGTGACCTTACTGAGGTGTCCAAAATTCTGAACAATATTGACGGGGTAAAGAAGGATATTCTGTTTCCACTAGTTGGTAAGTCAGTGACTAGGGGTCACAATTTCCAGATGGTCAGCAAGAGAGCTCGGAGTGAGATGAGGGGAAACGTCTTTACTCAGAGAGTTGTTGGGGTTTGGAATGTGCTGCCTGGGAGAATGGTGGAGGTGGATTCCATAGGAGATTTCAAAAGAGAGCAGGATATATATTTGAAAGAACAAAGAACAAAGAACAAAGAAAATTACAGCACAGGAACAAGCCCTTCAGCCCTCCCAGCCTGCGCCGATCCAGATCCTTTATCTAAACCTGTCTCCTATTTTCCAAGGTCTACTTCCCTCTGTTCCCGCCCGTTCATATACCTGTCTAAATGCCTCTTAAATGATACTATCGTGCCCACCTCTACCACCTCCGCTGGTAAAGCGTTCCAGGCACCCACCACCCTCTGCGTAAAAAACTTTCCATGCACATCTCCCTTAAACTTTCCCCCTCTCACCTTGAAATCATGACCCTTGTAACTCTTGGGAAAAACTTGTTGCTATCCACCCTGTCCATACCTCTCATAATTTTGTATACCTCAATCAGGTCCCCGCTCAACCTCCGTCTTTCCAACAAAAACAATCCTAATCTACTCAACCTTTCTTCATAGCTAGCACCCTCCATACCAGGCAACATCCTGGTGAACCTCCTCTGCACCCTCTCCAAAGCATCCACATCCTTCTGGTAATGTGGTGACCAGAACTGCACGCAGTATTCCAAATGTGGCCTAACCAAAGTCCTATACAACTGTAACATGACCTGCCGACTCTTGTACTCAATACCCCGTCCGATGAAGGTAAGCATGCTGTATGCCTTCTTGACCACTCTATCCACCTGCGTTGCCACCTTCAGGGTACAATGGACCTGAACTCCCAGATCTCTCTGTACATCAATTTTCCCCAGGACCCTTCCATTGACCATATAGTCTGCTCTTGAATTTGATCTTCCAAAATGCATAACCTCGCATTTGCCTGGATTGAAGTCCATTTGCCATTTCTCTGCCCAACTCTCCAATCTATCTATATTTTGTTGTATTCTCTGACAGTCCTCCTCGCTATCTGCAACTCCACCAATGGGACTAGCCGGGTAACTCTTTCGGGAGCCGGTGTGGTCACGATGGGCTGAAGGGCCTCATTCTGTGCTGTAAAATTCGATGATGGCTGCCTGAAAAGCTAGGCCCGAAATCACCTTAGTGAAGTGGAGAAGAACTTTGTCTCACTGTTGATGTAACGGTAGAAGATGTTCTTGCAGAGATATGGAGAACAGGATAATGTGCCAGCCTTTGATCTCTAGTTCGTACAATCAGCACCAACGTTGACTTTTTAAAAAAATTATTAATCTTTTTTAAAAAATTATTCCTTCAGCTGAGGTGGGTGTCGCTGCCCAGGCCGATAATAGTTGCCCATCCCTAATTGCCCTTCAACTGAGTGGCATTAATATCCTGACAGACGGCCGACGACCAGGTTGATTCATTAATAAGCGGTTTATTAAAGTACCAACCGCAGGCAGAGAGCCCGATTGGCCGATCGGGTCACGTGACCCTCCCGGAACCCTTAAAGGGCAGGTTACCTCAGCGGCTCACTGGGCATTTCAGAGGCGAGATGGTAGCATAGTGGTAATGCCGTGGAATGAGTAATCCCGAGGGCCCATGGTCTGGAGGCATGGGTTCGAAACCCACCAAGGCAGCTGGTGGAATTTAAATTTAATGAATAAAATCAGGAATTAACAATTATCATCGATTTTGTAAAAGCCCAACTGGTTCACTAATGTCCTTTAGGGAAGGAAATCTGCCGTTCTTACCCGGTCTGGCCTACATGTGACTCCAGACCCACAGCAACGTCTGGGGCTGGTTTAGCACACTGGGCTAAATCACTGGCTTTTAAGGCAGGCCAGCAGCACGGTTCGATTCCCGTAACAGCCTCCCCGAACAGGCGCCGGAATGTGGCGACTAGGGGCTTTTCACAGTAACTTCACTGAAGCCTGCTCGTGACAATGAGCGATTTTCATTTCATTTCATTCATGTGGTTGACCATTAAATGCCCCCTGAATTGACTCCCACTTCAAGGGACGTTATAGGGGTGGGCAACAAAGGCTGGCCTGGCCAGCGATGCCCACATTTCATCAAGGCCTCTCTCTGGTAAAGCTCCTAATTGCTCAAGTGTTTAGTTACTCTATGCCTAATGCCCCGGTAATTAATGGTAAATTGACATGTGGCGGCACGGCGGCATGTCAGCACAGTGGTTAGCACTGCTACCTCACAGCGCCAGGGGCCCAGGTTCAATTCCGGCCTCGGGCCACTGTCTGTGTGGAGTCTGCGTGGGTTTCCTCCGGGTGCTCCGGTTTCCTCCCACAGTCCGAAGATGTGCAGGTTAGGTGGATTGGCCATGATCAATGCGCGGGGGGGGGGGGTCATAGGGATGTGGGGCGTTGTACGTTGCTCTTTCGGAGGACGGTGCAGACTCGATGGGCGGAATGGTCTCCTTCTACACCGTATGAAGTTTTTGGACAAGCCTATAATTATCTGCCTGTCACCCATCTTAAATCACATGAATAAGGTTCCAATCTGGAGCCACAAATCCTAAATCAAAAGAGCTTTAAAAGGTGACAAATCTATAATTACATCTATTTCCTTTGATACGTGAAGTAGAAGCCACTAGCCATGTACTCTGAAAATACATACAAAGTACATGCTTAATAAATTAACCATGACTTTATATTCTACAAAAAGATCACCTCCATCTGTCTTTAACAGTGCTACAAGTCCCCTCACCATCACATTATTTTATAGAAACATTTCTTAATGTTATTAACCTCTATGTTACTTGGAGGTTGTTTTCGTCCATCTTTTATTGCTTTTTAATCCTTTCTTTGCATCGCTTTGTTGCTGTTGATTCTTGTTACAGTTCTCTGAATATCCACGGTCGCCTCATTTCCACCCATCCCGCTGGCTGCCTCCTCGATTCAGGTTGAACTGAACGTGACATCTCGGTCTGCCACGTACTTCAGGCTGTCAGGAGGGAGTGCTGGTGGCCGTGGATTGCAGGGGCTAGGGAGTGTTGTTCTATAATAATTTTTATTATGACAATAATCTTTATTCGTGTCACAAGTAGGCTAACATTAACATAAAATCCTCTCGTCGCCACACTCCAGCGCCTGTTCAGGTACACAGAGGGAGGATTCAGAATGTCCAAATTACCTAAGAACACGTCTTTCGGAACTTATGGGAGGAAACCGGAGCGCTGGCATTGAAAGCAGACCAAGGCAGGCCAGCAGCACGGTTCAATTCCCGTACCAGCCTCCCCGAACAGGCGCTGGAATGTGGCGACTAGGGGCTTATCACAGTAACTTCATTTGAAGCCGACTCGTGACAATAAGCGATTTTCATTTCATTTCAGACACGGGGAGAACGGGCGGATTCCGCACAGTTACCCAGGCCGGGAATCAAACCCGGGTCCATGGTGCTGTGAAGTAACAGTGCTAACCACTGTGCTGCCCTCTATGCCCTCTCAATCTAGACATTGCTATTTATACACCTGTTGAAATTAGCCAGTTTAATACGGTGCTTAGCCAGTTACAGGATATGGATTCTGATTACCCATTACACAGTTGAGGACGCTGTTCGAGGAACACGACACTTGCTGTTGCAAATTGAGTTAAATAATATTTTGCAGGTTGAAGCTTAGCTCCAGGCTATAGATCGAGTTTTTATAGAAGCAATGTTAGCTTCTGTTACTAAATCTGTAATTTAATGGATCAATGATACCGAGTCAGGAGAGTTACATAACCATACACAACTCCAGTACTCGCTGAGGATTGGCATTGGGATTCTCATCAGTTTCGTTCTGAAATAGTAACATCTCTTCCATAACGGTGCCGTTACAGAGCATGCAAACACTTCGCACAGCTTCTCAGCGGGATTATCCATTCCTGAGACTAAGTGTTGACACCGGGACAGGATTCATGGACTTTCACAACAGCACAACTGGCGCCGCACCTGGACCAATTCAGCGATCATTGAAGGGCCGGTGCCAACGGCGTAAGGAACACAATTGATTCCAATAAAAAAACGGTGCGGGATTGGCCGGGTCCGTGATTGACACTCGGGAGGCTGACAAGCTGCAGCCGCACATACACATTGCACTCCCCACACACACTCATCCCAGCCCCACACACACATTACACTCCCCACACACACTCATCCCAGCCGCACACACATTACACTCCCCACACACACTCATCCCAGCCCCACACACACATTACACTCCCCACACACACTCATCCCAGCCTCACACACACATTACACTCCCCACACACACTCATTCCAGCCGCACGCACACATTACACTCCCCGCACACACTCATCCCAGCCGCACACACACATTACACTCCCCACACACACTCATCCCAGCCGCACATACACATTACACTCCCCACACACACTCATCCCAGCCGCACATACACATTACACTCCCCACACACACTCATTCCAGCCGCACACACACATTACACTCCCCACACACACTCATCCCAGCCGCACACACACATTACACCCCACACACACTCATCCCAGCCGCACATACACATTACACTCCCCACACACACTCATCCCAGCCGCTCACACACATTACACTCCCCACACACACTCATCCCAGCCGCACACACACATTACACTCCCCACACAGACTCATCCCAGCCTCACACACACATTACACTCCCCACACACACTCATCCCAGCCTCGCACACACATTACACTCCCCACACACACTCATCCCAGCCGCACACACACATTACACTCCCCACACACACCCCAGCCACACACACATTACACTCCCCACACACACCCCAGCCACACACACACATTACACTCCCCACACACACTCATCCCAGCCGCACATACACATTACACTCCCCACACACACTCATCCCAGCCCCACACACACATTACACTCCCCACACACACTCATCCAAGCCACGCACACACACATTACACTCCCCACACACACTCATCCCAGCCCCACACACACACATTACACTCCCCACACACACTCATCCCAGCCGCACACACACATTACACTCCCCACACACACTCATCCCAGCCGCACTCACACATTACACTCCCCACACACACTCATCCCAGCCACACACACACATTACACTCCCCACACACACCCCAGCCACACACACACATTACACTCCCCACACACACTCATCCCAGCCGCACATACACATTACACTCCCCACACACACTCATCCCAGCCCCACACACACATTACACTCCCCACACACACTCATCCCAGCCACGCACACACACATTACACTCCCCACACACACTCATCCCAGCCCCACACACACACATTACACTCCCCACACACACTCATCCCAGCCGCACACACACATTACACTCCCCACACACACTCATCCCAGCCGCACTCACACATTACACTCCCCACACACACTCATCCCAGCCAACAAGATGGTACTGGTTGTGCCGGAGTGTGCCCATACACCACCTGGCCACCCCCCACAGCCCCCCCCCCCCCCCCCCACCCCGCCCTGGCAGAACCCCTCCGACCAGCGGCACAACTATCGGCAAACTGTGGCGATGTTGGGCACTGTCCGTACCCCCTCTCTCTCCCTCAGCAGCCACCACACCGGTTTCACGTTATTTAAAAGCACAAGTGAACCTCGCCATTGGGAACTCGGCCCATCAGAGGTGGAGCATCGCGGAGGCCCCGGAGAAAACCAGGTCAGGCCCACTAATGATATGCAAACGGTGTTTACTGTACGTGCGTTCCGAATGCATTTACACCGCTGTCGAGGTGACGGAGAATTGTGATTTGGCGTCAGATCGGCGCCCACGGCGATTTTGGCACAGAATTCTCCGTCCAATCCCATTTCATAATTTGGGCATCGGCAAACAGAGAATCCCACCCGCTCCTTTTTGATCATATAGAGTTGTTCGAATTTGAGAATGGAGCCTCATGGCAGCATTAAACAGCCTTGTTGTGAGCCACCAGCAGATGGCTGCACGGTAGCACGGTGGTTAGCATAATTGCTTCACAGCTCCAGGGTCCCAGGTTCGATTCCCGGCTGGGTCACTGTCTGTGCGGAGTCTGCACGTCCTCCCCGTGTGTGCGTGGGTTTCCTCCGGGTGCTCCGGTTTCCTCCCACAGTCCAAAGATGTGCGGGTTAGGTGGATTGGCCATGATAAATTGCCCGTAGTGTCCTAAAAAGTAAGGTTAAGGGGGGGGTTGTTGGGTTACGGGTATAGGGTGGATACGTGGGTTTGAGTAGGGTGATCATTGCTCGGCACAACATCGAGGGCCGAAGGGCCTGTTCTGTGCTGTACTGTTCGATGTTCTATGGTGACGGTTTAGCTGCCTCCACTGCACTTCATCTGCATCCTCCAGTTCACAGACTGCATTTAACTATCGATTATTGACCCTCATTGACCTGGCTCAGTCTGTCAGGCTTCAGCTATTTCATCCAACGTTGAGCCTTCACCTCGAGTCACCTGACTGCCTCCCTTTGTAACATCAATACGTCTTGGGCCAGATGTTTACACTCGCCCCCCCCGGGTGGTGCCGGAGGCTGTTCTGAGGTGGGGGATCATTGCATGGATCCCTCCAGGGCCCCGCCCACCCAACCCTGACGCAATTTCACGGTGGGGCCTCGGATGGGACGCCCTCTCATGCTTCATGCTGCCGTTGGTTTAGCACACTGGGCTAAATCGCTGGCTTTGAAAGCAGGCCAGCAGCGCGGTTCAATTCCCGTACCGGCCTCCCCGAACAGGCGCCGGAATGTGGCGACTAGGGGCTTTCCACAGTAACTTCATTGAAGCCTACTCGTGACAATAAGCGATTTTCATTTTCATTTCATAAAGTGGTCACTTAAGGACTTTCTCCCTCCCAAGCCTCAATTATTAGGCCAGCCGAAACCAGATGCCAAACTGAAAGAGTTAAACATCTTAATCTCGGGGAGGGATGAGAGGGGCACCTCTATTGGAAGACCCCCTCAGAATTGGGGTGCGCTCCCCTCAAGGACCTGGGAGCTGTGGCTCTCCCTCCCGCCTCTGCCTACCTCACCAACACTGGGACTGCCCCTCCCCTCCCGAGCTCCCAGGGCATCCCCTACCCTCCCATCCCCAGGCATATGGGTGCCAATTGCATTAGACCAGGGGTGGGCAAACAACGGCCCGCGGGCCGCATGCAGCCCGCCAAAGGTCTTTATGTGGCCCACCAAGTCATTGAAAAAAAAAATTTAAAAACAAAATTTTAAAAAAACAATTTTTAAATTATTTTTTTAAGGTTAATGGGGGGGGGCTGTTGGGTTACTTACTGGTATAGGGCGGATACGTTGACTTGAGTAGGGTGATCATTGCTCGGCACAACGTCGAGGGCCGAAGGGCCTGTTCTGTGTTCTATATGAGGCGCCCAGAATCATAACCGGGTGAAGTAATTATTTTACTTAATATACTATGCGGCCCTTTAAAATTGTGAATTTCTGAATGTGGCCCTTGCACGGAAAAGTTTGCCCACTCCTGCGTTAGACTGTCTACCTGGAGTGTTGCTCTCCCCCCCCTCCCCCCCCACCCCCCACCTGCCTGTCACTGGGAGGCCTCCTCACGGTACCTCACCTGGTCTCTGGTGCACGATCAATTGTACGAAGACGAGAGTGGGATACAACTGAGGCTTTATTGCTCTAAGATGTGTGGCCTCCCACAGCAGCTGGCGAAATGGCTGCTGAATGGAGGACACGCATATTTCTACTCCGTCTACTGGGCGGAGCCAGCCGTCAGGGACTACCGGCGAACCTGTAGTACAGGTCCTACCTTACATCACCTAATACAGGTGTAACAGTGGTTTACCACAGTCTCCATCACCCACAGGGAGGTGGAGGATGGCTAGATTTAATTGGCCTCAATAGCGTTTGGAATGAATCGTGTTGGCTGCCTGCAAAAATGTCCCGATGGCAAGATGGGGGGGGGGGGGGGGGGGGGGGGGGTGGAATTTTCACATCAGCCAACCGGACAATCTTTACTTACCACCTCCCTCCATTCTCACCCGGCAGGGTCTGGATATCCTGCCCCCGGTCTTCATTGGGAACCGATTCACAAAAAGAGTGAGTCATATTTCGGCCGATGAGACTTTTACTTCAGAACAATGACAGGCATGGTGAATGGAAATGCAGTTGCTGCTGGGCTAGGTTTTAAGAGAGTTCTCGGCAGGGATTTTGTGCACACGTGTACTCGTCGATCGACGACTGAGCTGGGAGAGGATAGAAAGGTGGAAATGAGCAGATTAACTGAGGATGTCCCATGATTCAGTGGACAGGAGCCCCAAAGGTTCAAATGGTAGCTGTGCCTAAAGGTCATCTGGGAGGGGGCCGGTGGACCCTCATCTCTGGGGGCCGGTAAATCTCGACGTCGGTGACCTCGATCACCCCTGCGGCAGCCAGGGTCTGTTCCTCATCGGGGGTGAAGACTCCGAGGTCTGGCACCCCATCGCCCGTCTGGGCCCCCTCCCACCTGTTGTGGGCCAAATTCTCCTGTGGCGGCAGGCAGAGAGCGTTGTGAGCTGCACGCTTCATGCACGGGGGGGAGCGGGGGGGGGGGGGGGTGCTATGGCGGGGGACGTGAGTGGGCACCGCCGCTGGGCATGGGTGGGTTTGGGTTGTGCTGGGTGGAGAGTGTTCTGGGGCACAGGTGCTGTATTGTGTGGGTGGGGAGAGGGGGTCTGTTGCTGGGGAGAGGAGGGCGGGTATGGCAGGCGGGTCCAGTGCCAGGGAGCCGATGCCCACTCAGCTGTGCGGCCGGTGAAGGTTGTCGACCTTAGAATTAGAATTAGAACAGTACAGCACAGAACAGGCCCTTCGGCCCTCGATGTTGTGCCGAGCAATGATCACCCTACTCAAGCCCACGTATCCACCCTATACCAGTAACCCAACAACCCCCATTAACCTTATTTTTTAGGACATTAAGGGCAATTTAGCCTGGCCAATCTACCTAACCCGCACATCGTTGGACTGTGGAAGGAAACCGGAGCACCCGGAGGAAACCCACGCACACACGGGGAGGACGTGCAGACTCCTCACAGACAGTGACCCAGCCGGGAATCGAACCTGGGACCCTGGAGCTGTGAAGCATTTATGCTAACCACCATGCTACCCTGCTGCCGACCTTCTTACGGCTGTGGATGGTGGTGCACCTGGTGATACTCCCTGCGCTGATGGCCACAGTCACTGCCTCCCAGGTGGTAATGGCTGATCTCGGGGGAACAAGGTATCCGATGGACTCCACCAAGTCCAGCAGCCTGGCCAGATCGGCATCTCTGAACGGTGAGGCTGGGTGCGCGGTGGCATGGGTGTGTGCTGTCTGGGGTTAGCTCGGATAGAGTGGTTTAAGCGATGCTCCCCCTCGTTAGCGGTCCGGGTGAATCAGCTGGCGGGGACGGCCCACGGGGAATCGTTACCGGCTGATTGGCTCGGGTCTGGCAGATGGAATACAATGTTGACAAATGTGAGGTTATCCATTTTGGTAGGAATAACAGCAAACGGGATTATTATTTAAACGATAAAATATTAAAGCATGCCGCTGTGCAGAGAGACCTGGGTGTGCTAGTGCATGAGTCACAGAAGGTTGGTTTACAGGTGCAACAGGTGATTAAGAAGGCAAATGGAATTTTGTCCTTCATTGCTAGAGGGATGGAGTTTAAGACTAGGGAGGTTATGTTGCAATTGTATAAGGTGTTAGTAAGGCCACACCTGGAGTATTGTGTTCAGTTTTGGTCTCCTTACTTGAGAAAGGACGTACTGGCGCTGGAGAGTGTGCAGAGGAGATTCACTAGGTTAATCCCAGAGCTGAAGGGGTTGGATTATGAGGAGAGGTTGAGTAGACTGGGACTGTACTCGTTGGAATTTAGAAGGATGAGGGGGGGATCTTACAGAAACATTTAAAATTATGAAGGGAATAGATAGGATAGATGCGGGCAGGTTGTTTCCACTGGCGGGTGACAGCAGAACTAGGGGACATAGCCTCAAAATAAGGGGAAGTAGATTTAGGACTGAGTTTAGGAGGAACTTCTTCACCCAAAGGGTTGTGAATCTATGGAATTCCTTGCCCAGTGAAGCAGTTGAGGCTCCTTCATTACATGTTTTTAAGGTAAAGATAGATAGCTTTTTGAAGAATAAAGGGATTAAGGGTTATGGTGTTCGGGCCGGAAAGTGGAGCTGAGTCCACAAAAGATCAGCCATGAGCAGGCTCGAAGGGCCAGATGGCCTACTCCTGCTCCTAGTTCTTATGTTCTTATACCAGCCGCGGTCTCGCTGGGGCGGCCGTCGGGAAGCACCCGCCAATTCCTGCTCGTTATCAAACCTGGTGCTTCTCCCGTTAGATACTCCCTTTGTCGTTTGGGTCAGATGGTAAACCCAGACCCTGCCTGTCAGCTGGGTGCAGCCAATTCCACAGCACTATTCCGCAGCACGGTAGCATGGTGGTTAGCATAAATGCTTCACAGCTCCAGGATCCCAGGTTCGATTCCCGGCTGGGTCGCTGTCTGTGCGGTGTCTGCACGTCCTCCCCGTGTGTGCGTGGGTTTCCTCCGGGTGCTCCGGTTTCCTCCCACAGTCCAAAGATGTGCGGGTTAGGTGGATTGGCCATGCTAAATTGCCCGTAGTGTCCTAAAAAGTAAGGGTTACGGATATAGGGTGGATACGTGGGTTTGAGTCGGGTGATCATGGCTCGGCACAACATCGAGGGCCGAAGGGCCTGTTCTGTGCTGTACTGTTCTATGTTCTATGTTCTATTCACTGAAGAACAGTCTCCCTGTGTTCGCACGTACACCTCTAGCAATATCAATAAAACCGATTCGCTACTCATTACCATATTGCTATTTGAAATAAAATGAAATGAAATGAAAATCGCTTATTGTCACGAGTAGCCTTCAATGAAGTTACTGTGAAAAGCCCCTAGTCGCCACATTCCGGCGCCTGTCTCCACCTATTTGTGGAGTCTTACAAATCTGCTGCTTCATTTCTCTACCTTCCAGCTGCAAGGTGGCACAGCGGTTAGGACTGCTGCCTCAGCTCCAGGGACCTGGTTTCGATTCCGGCCTTGGTTGACTGTGTGGAGTTCGCACGTTCTCCCCGTGTCTGCGTGGGTTTCCTCCGGGTGCTCCGGTTTCCTCCCACAGTCAAATACATGCAGGTTAGGTGGGGTTACAGCAATCGGGCGGGGGGGGGGGGGGGGGGGGAGTCGGCCTTGGTAGGGTGCTCTTTCGGAGGGCCGGTGCAGACTCGATGGGCCGAATTCTGCACTGTGTGAATTCGATGGATTATATCTCAAAGGTTGGCGGCACGGTGGCGCAGTGGTTAGCACTGCTGCCTCACGGCGCTGAGGACCAGGTTCAATCCCGGCCCCGGGTCACTGTCCGTGTGGAGTTTGCACATTCTCCCCGTGTCTGCGTGGGTTTCACCCCCCCCACAACCCAAAGATGTGCAGGCTAGGTAGATTGGCCAGGCTAAAGTGCCCCTGAATTGGAAAAGAAAAGAATTGGGCACTCTAAATTTAAAAGAAAAAATACTTCAGAAGTATTTCATGGTCTCCCTGTAAAGGCCCTTGCAACATAATAACAATCACTTACCGTAACAACTAGGCTTCAATGAAGTTACTGTGAAAAGCCCCTAGTCGTCCCATTCCGGCGCCTGTTCGGAGTGGCTGGTACGGGAATTGAACCCGCGCTGCTGCCTTGTTCTGCATTACAAGCTGGCTGGTTAGCCCACTGTGCTAAACCAGCCCCTGTACATCTTGAGGTTAATCGTGAATTGCAGTGTATAAATGTTCTTTCCTTCAAGCCAATCGCACTCAGCCCCTTTCCAACAACTCAGGTGAGCCGTACATTTCCATCTCGAAACAACATCACTTTTGCTTCGAAATGGGCTGTTTCAAACTCACTCTGAGCGCCCCGAGGTGACTGAGCAGGTGACCGTGAACATCGCGATGACAAATTGAGTCATTAAGTTGCTGTAACGCCAGGGCAATTCAACAGTTTCGCGGAGATGCTGTCTCTAGAAAATCAAATCATTGTCACACTTGAGTTCCATTTATAAACTCACGCCAAACGCAGCAGGGCGCCTGTGATGTGCCTCCAACAATCCCAACATCTGTTCCACACTAATAAAGCTTTTGTGCTTTTCTACGTCCAACATTTCCTACAGGTAGATTCTCCACAGGCCAAACCCTTCACACACTGAACCATAGATTATCATAGAATTTGGAGTATTGTGTTCAGTTTTGGTCTCCTTACTTGAGAAAGGACGTACTGGCACTGGAGGGTGTGCAGAGGAGATTCACTAGGTTAATCCCAGAGCTGAAGGAGTTAGATTATGAGGAGAGGTTGTGTAGACTGGAACTGTACCCATTGGAATTTAGAAGGATGAGGGGGGATCTTATAGAAACATTTAAAATTATGAAGGGAATAGATAGGATAGATGCGGGCAGGTTGTTTCCACTGGCGGGTGACAGCAGAACTAGGGGACATAGCCTCAAAATAAGGGGAAGTAGATTTAGGACTGAGTTTAGGAGGAACTTCTTCACCCAAAGGGTTGTGAATCTATGGAATTCCTTGCCCAGTGAAGCAGTTGAGGCTCCTTCATTACATGTTTTTAAGGTAAAGACAGATAGTTTTTTGAAGAATAAAGGGATTAAGGGTTATGGTGTTCGGGCCGGAAAGTGGAGCTGAGTCCACAAAAGATCAGCCATGATCTAATTGAATGGCGGAGCAGGCTCGAGGGGCCAGATGGCCGACTCCTGCTCCTAGTTCTTATGTTCTTATACCAGCCGCGGTCTCGCCGGGGCGGCCGTCGGGAAGCACCTGCCAATTCCTGCTCGTTATCAAACCTGGTGCTTCTCCCGTTAAATACTCCCTTTGTCGTTTGGGTCAGATGGTAAACCCAGACCCTGCCTGTCAGCTGGGTGCAGCCAATTCCACAGCACTATTCCGCAGCACGGTAGCATGGTGGTTAGCATAAATGCTTCACAGCTCCAGGGTCCCAGGTTCGATTCCGGCTTGGGTCACTGTCTGTGCGGAGTCTGCACATCCTCCCCGTGTCTGCGTGGGTTTCCTCCGGGTGCTCCGGTTTCCTCCCACAGTCCAAAGATGTGCGGGTTAGGTGGATTGGCCATGCTAAATTGCCCGTAGTGTCCTAAAAAGTAAGGGTTACGGGTGTAGGGTGGATACGTGCTTTTGAGTAGGGTGATCATGGCTCGGCACAACATCGAGGGCCGAAGGGCCTGTTCTGTGCTGTACTGTTCTATGTTCTATGTTCTATTCACTGAAGAACAGTCTCCCTGTGTTCGCACGTACACCTCTAGCAATATCAATAAAACCGATTCGCTACTCATTACCATATTGCTATTTGAAATAAAATGAAATGAAATGAAAATCGCTTATTGGCACGAGTAGCCTTCAATGAAGTTACTGTGAAAAGCCCCTAGTCGCCACACTCCGGCGCCTGTCTCCACCTATTTGTGGAGTCTTACAAACCTGCTGCTTCATTTCTCTACCTTCCAGCTGGAAGGTAGCACAGCGGTTAGCACTGCTGCCTCAGCTCCAGGGACCTGGGTTCGATTCCGGCCTTGGTTGACTGTGTGGAGTTCGCACGTCCTCCCCGTGTGTGCGTGAGTTTCCTCCGGGTACTCCGGTTTCCTCCCACAGTCCAAAGATGTGCAGGTTAGGTGGATTGGCTATGCTAAATTGCCCATAGTGTCCTAAAAAGTAATGTTAAGGGGGGGGGGGGGGTTGTTGGGTTACGCGTATAGGGTGGATACGTGGGTTTGAGTAGGGTGATCATTGCTCGGCAGAACATCGAGGGCCGAAGGGCCTGTTCTGTGCTGTACTGTTCTATGTCTATGTTTACTTTTCCACCTGCCCCCGACATTCCCCCATCCTTGGAAACGGGGCTGGCCTGACGGAGAATCCCGTGCCCTACATTCCCTTCAGACACATATCCAGACAGTTAAACATTTGGTTCGGGCAGCAATATACACCATCTCTCCTTACCCATCTCGTGCTGTTACGCACACATCCCGTCTCCAAGCTATATCAAAGGAGCTGAGCTGTCCCCTAAGCCCTGCCCTGATGCCCAGCGCTGGGCCTGAATGTTGGGCCGCTGGAACACAGCCTCACACACGGCACTCTCCACACTCTGAGCCTCAACATGAGTGTGCAGAAGGAAACCTCCTGCCTTTACCGTGTTGCCTCAAGGATGTCAAACAAATTGTTCAACTCCTCCCTGTCGAAACAATATGACCTTAACTGCGATCTGATAGAGTACCACAGCCGTATATTACCCCGCTCTGTAACATTAGCAATCCCTTGGGAACGCCTTCTGTCTTTCAAACATATTGCACACTGGACTGTCTGTAACTCCAATGTGTCTCCGATTAAATCCAGTTACCAACAGGCAGCTGGTACTTACCATTCTACTTTGTTAAGTTAAACATTGTGGTTGCTTCACATGTCAACTAATTCCGAGGCTTTTGCCAACCGTTGCTGCATGTACCATCTGTTAAGGAACAAAGGTGAAGTCGCTCCACCTCACCCAGCCCCATACTTTCATCATTTCCCTTCGCAAATGTCGCATCGAAGAGCAACTTTGACAATTTTGGATTACCCAGCTCTTCCTGGGACAATGTTCTACAGACGCCAGGACATTACCCTTCCAATTCCTCCACCCCTGAGTTTAGCTCGGGAGAGTCTGCTGGCTCTTTGGCTGGTCCACCCACAGTCCACACACACTCATTCGCTCCTCAGAATGCCTACAGAGCAGAAGGGGGCCATTCGGCCCATCGAGGCTGACACCGATCCTCCCAAAGAGCAGTATACCAAGGCCCACTCCCCCGCCCTATTCCCTGTAACCCTGTAACCCCATCTAACCTGCATATCTTTGGACCCCTGCGGGTCAGAACGCAGCAATCAGGCAGTGCGATCACTGGGTGAAATCTCAATTGCAGAGGCCCAAGTCGTTTCCCTGCCCAGGATCAGTGAGCTTGACCGAGAGCAGCAACTTAGCATTAGGTCTTCACACCTGTCCGCCAGGTATTCCTCCGGCCAAGCGTTTGGGAGAGCTGGCAGAACCTAATACCAGCAATCGATCGGCAGCTTCATCTCTCCCATCAGATGCACAACGTTAAAGAGAGTGTTCACATCCACAGCCCATGTTCCCTCGACTCCGGGTTCATTCTCACACCCCGTACCTGTTCTCCTCGTGTCACTCAGCTCGAGGCCAGGTGTCCAAAAGGGCAAAGAAGCAAACTCCATTGAACAAGATTTTAGACAATCCTTTAGCACGAGCAAAATGCAACGCAGACAAATGACTTCAAATATTCATCACCTCTCACAAATTATTTAGTTGCGTCGCAAGTGTAGATTCACTGCTGTGTGTGTCTGTGCGTGGTGCTGGGTGACTTATTATCTCTTTCTGTAATATCGGCGTATCAAATAGCAAATTGCACAAAGAATATTCCCCCCCTCCCCTCCCCCCCTGTGTGAATCTGTGAGATGATCAAGGTGTGGGGATGAAGTGTACGCTTCAGGGTACTCTCAAATACACTGAGTCAGGAACATTCACAACTCCACAGCGCTGCACGAGACAGACAGGAATCTGCCCCAAGAGGAGGTACGGAATTCCTACAGTGCAGACAGAGGCCATTCGGCCCATTGAGTCTGCACCGACCCTCCAAAACAGCAGTTGATCCAGGCGCACTCCCCACCCTTTATAATAATCTTTATTGTCACAAGTAGGCTTACATTAACATTGCAATGAAGTCACTGTGAAAATCCCCTAGTCGCCACATTCCAGCGCCTGTTCGAGTACACCGAGGGAGAATTCAGAACGTCCAATTCAACTAACAGCACGTCTTTCGGGACTTGTGGGAGGAAACCGGAGCACCCGGAGGAAACCCACGCAGACACGGGGAGAACGTGCAGACTCCGTACAGACAGTGGCCCAAGCCGGGAATCGAACCTGGGACCCTGGCGCTGTGAAGCAACAGTGCTCCCCACTGTGCTACCGTGATGCCCTTTCCCCATAACCCCACCTCACCTACACATCTTTGGACTGTGGGAGGAAACCGGAACACCCGGAGGAAACCCACGCAGACACGGGGAGAACGTGCAGACTCCGCCCAGACAGTGACCCGAGGCCAGAATCAAACCCGTGTCCCTGCCGCTGTGAGGCAGCAGTGCTAACCACTGTGCCACACACTCCGCAAGGAGCTTATTTATTGACAGCGGCAGATTTAACACATTTCTAAGGTAAGAAAAGTGGACAATTTTTAGATCAAAGCAGTGACACAAGTTGAGGAGGAGGCACTTGAATTGTGGAGGTCGGGAGAGGTAAGTAGAGGAGACTGGAGGGGTCTAACTGGGGCCAGAGAAAGGGCAGTTAACCCATGTGGGGTCAGTCTGCTGACCAATCTTCAGCAACCAGACATCGAGACAGCTGGCAGCAGAGGCCAGTCCCCTGTCTCACAGGAGCAAGAGCAGAGGCCCGATCGATACTGGAACCTGGCTCCAGAGGGGGAAAGACGGGAGTCTCCCAACGGATCTTCAGAGGGCCGATGCCATATTGCTCAATACCATTCCTCCCGCTGGCTCATCCACCTGACTGCCTGCCATTTGCAAGGTGGAAAATCTGCGTGCAAATATCAAAGTGTTAGCCGCCCGATCGCAACTTCCTTCGCTCGATCTGTCCAATCCAGCACAGGCTCAACATCCAAAACTTAGGGCAGTTTGGTCAAGGGCGGGCTACGGACCATGGAGAAGTCCGTTGACCTCGGGCGGGATTCTCCGGTCGCCGGGCAGACCCGGTCGGAGAATCCCGCCCCAAATCTCTACCGCACCAATTCGACACGTTCCCATTTCCCAGTTCTGGATTCGGGGTCAGTAGGTCTTGGGGCCGAAGGGATCGAGTGTTTAATCTGGCCTGACAGCGCAGTATTTCAGGTGCTGGGTTGAAGAGGGCAGTGGTGTAGCAGTATTGTTGCTGGGCTAGCAATCCAGGCTAATGCTCTGGGGACCTGGGTTCAAATCCCATCACCGCAAATGGTCAAAATTTGAATCGGATAAAAATAACAAATCGGGCCTGAGAAGTCTAACGATGACCATGAAACCATTGACGATTGTCGTAAATACCCATCTGGTTCACTAATGTCCTTTAGGGAAGGAAATCTGCCGTCCTTACCCGGTCTGGCCTACATGTGTCTCCAGACCCCACACAGCAATGTGGTTGACTCTTAAAATACCCTCTCAACCAGGGATCCTCCAACCGGCCAATGGGGTTTTCCATTGTGGGCACTCCCACGCCATCGGGAAATCCGAGCGTGAGTGCGCTGCCGGCGAAACGGAGGATCCCGCCGATGGAGAATCCAGCCCGATTTATCTTCTGTTGAATATGGGAGTGACGTAAATATCTACTTCCAGCAGATTTAACCTCAGTTCAAACAGAATCAACAGTTATTGGGGTACTGAGAAGGATGGGTGATCGGCTGTCTTTTCATAGAATTTTTACAGTGCAGAAGGAGGCCATTCGGCCCATCGAGTCTGCACCGGCTCCTGGAAAGAGCACCCTACCCAAGGTCAACACCTCCACCCTATCCCCATAACCCAGTAACCCCACCCCAACACTAAGGGCAATTTTGGACACTAAGGGCAATTTTGAGATGTATAACCTCCGTCTACAAAACATTCTGCCTTTTGCCTTATAAGGTTACGCTTTTAGTGAAAGAATGGTGGTGAAGGTGCGAGGACCAGTATGATCTACGCCTGTCCCATTTCTTATCTTCCTGTGGGTGCAGGTTCCACACTGCGCTCCTTCACCTGAGTGTCCACGTTCATGTTAAACATCCAGATAGGAAGAACTGGGAGGCTATTCCATCACACAGCACATCGCAGTCCATAAGATCATAAGACATAGGAGCAGAATTAGGCCATTCGGCCCATCAACTCTGCTCTGCCATTCAATCATGGCTGATATGTTTCTCATCCCCATTCCCCTGCCTTCTCCCTATGACCCCTGGATCCCCCTATCTATCTCTGTCTTAAAGACACTCAGTGATTTGGCCTCCACAGCCTTCTGCGGCAAAGAGTTCCACAGATTCACCACCCTCTGGCTGAAGAAATTCCTCCTCATCTCTGTTTTAAAGGATCGTCCCTTTAGTCTGAGACTGTGCCCTCGGGTTCTAGTTTTTCCTACTGGTGGAAACATCCTCTCCACGTCCACTCTATCCAGGCTTCGCAGTATCCTGTAAGTTTCAATAAGATCCCGTCTCATCCTTCTAAACTCCAACGAGTACAGATCTAGAGTCCTCAACTGTTCCTCATAAGTCAAGCTCTTCATTCCAGGGATCATTCTTGTGAACCTCCTCTGGACCCTTTCCAAGGCCCCAGCACATCCTTCCTTAGATACAGGGCCCAAAACTGCTTACAATAATCCAAATGGGGTCTGGCCAGAGCCTTATACAGCCTCAGAAGTACATCCCTGCTCCTATATGGGGACGTTGCCAGTGAGTATCGGTGTCACTGTTGCATTGCCGACATCCACGTGAGCTGATTATCCCAGGTGGGAGCAGGAGACACATCGAACACCTTCCAGCTCACCCTCCATTGCCTCATCCAGGAGCTAACGGACACCCTGTTTGCCAAGAGGAGGCAATGTCAACATTGGCTCTTCGAGCAGAGAGAAGCAGGATGGGAAGGCTTTGCTGGGACAGAGCGACGTTCCCAATGGTGCAGTAAGCCCCCGCGTACGGCCGCACACACGTGCTCCTGCGGGCCAACGTCAATGACGTACAAGCGCTCATGTGTGGACGGTATGTGACCACAGGTGCTGACCACACCGCGTCGGAGTTGACCCCCGCTCGCCCGGTGGCTACGATGTCCTCATTCCAAAGCAGTCCGCCCACGCCGGCCAACTTCAGGCCTTCGAGAAGAACCAGGGGAATGGCTGCCCTGGCACGATGGTGGGTTCAGCTGGCCAGCAGCACTGGCTACACCCAACTGAAGGCTGTGGTCAAGCAGCTGGAGGAGGCAGCACCAGGTTAATGTGACTCAGTAAGACCGAACGTGGGCCCAGCCCTGGGAAAGGGAGCAGACAAGATTCTAGCCAAGGGTTTTGATAAAGAAATCAACTTTCTATTAATAATCCGCAAATAGACAAAGGTTTAATTGTATCTAACTTGCCGGCATGTTTTGTCTGCTGGGATTTAGCCTACGATTGTGCTGATAATTCCCTCTCCCTCTTCTGATATTTTCCCTCTCTCTCTTGGTATTTATTCACTCCCCCTCTCCTGGTATGTACTCACTCTCTCTGTCTCTCTCTCCTGGTATTTATTCACTCCCCCTCTCCCTCTCTCCTGGTATGTATTCACTCTCTCTCTCTGTCTCTCTCTCTCCTGGTATTTATTCACTCCGCCTCTCTCTCTCCTAGTATTTATTCTCTCTCTCTCTTTTTCTCTCTCTCTCTTGGTATTTATTCACTCCCCCTCTCCCTCTCTCCTGGTATGTATTCATCTCTCTCTGTCTCTCTCTCTCTTTGTATTTATTCACTCCGCCTCTCTCTCTCCTAGTATATATTCTCTCTCTCTCTTTTTCTCTCTCTCTCGTGGTATTTATTTACTCTCTCTCTCCCACTGCTGAAATTTTCTCTCTCCCTCTCCTGGTATTTATACTCTCCCTCTCTCTCTCCTGGTATTTATTTACTCTCTCTCTCCCTCTGCTGAAATTTTCTCTCTCCCTCTCCTGGTATTTATTCACTCCCTATCTCTCTCCTGGTATTTATTTACTCTCTCTCTCCCTCTCCTGATATTTTCTCCCTCCCTCTCTCTCCTGGCATTTATTCACTCTCTCTCTCGCTCCCTCTACTGATATTTTCTCACTCTCTCTCTTTCTTTCCTGGTATTTCTTTACACTCTCTCTCTACTGCTCTCCTGGTATTTATTCACTCACTCTCTCTCTCCTGGCATTTATTCACTCTCTCTCTCTCGCTCCCTCTGCTGATATTTTCTCATTCTCTCTCTTTCTTTCCTGGTATTTCTTTACACTCTCTCTCTACTGCTCTCCTGGTATTTATTCACTCACTCTCTCTCTTCTGGTATTTATTCACTCCCTCGCTCCCCCTCTGCTGATATTTTCTCTCTCTCTCTCTCCTGGTATTAATACACTTTCCCTCTCTTCCTCTACTGATATTTTCCCTCTTTCTCTCTTTCCTGATATTTATTCTCTCTCTCTCTCTCCCTCTACTGACATTATCCATCTCTTTCTCTCTCTCTCCTGATATTTATTCACTCTCTCTCTCTCTCTCCTGGTATTTGTTCACTCTTTCTCTCTCTCTCTCTCTATTGATATTTTCCCCCCTCTCTCTCTCTCTTGGTATTTTTTCATTCTCTCTCTCTCTCTCTTTCCCTCTACTGATATTTTCTCTCTCTCGCTCTCTCTCTCTCTCCTGCTATATATTTTATCTCTCTCTCTCTCTGCTGAGATTTTCCCTCTCTCTCCTGGTATTTATTCACTCTCTCTTTCCCAACCAGCACGGTAGCATTGTGGTTAGCACAGTTGCTTCACAGCTCCAGGGTCCCATGGTCGATTCCCGGCTTGGGTCACTGTCTGTGCGGAGTCTGCACGTTCTCCCCGTGTCTGCGTGGGTTTCCTCCGGGTGCTCCGGTTTCCTCCCACAGTCCAAAGATGTGCAGGTTAAGTGACTTGGCCATGATAAATTGTCCTTAGTGTCCAAAAAAAGGTTAGGTGGGGTTACTGGTGTGGTGATAGGCATCACTGTACATACAAAGGGGTTAATGTGAATACACTACAACTAAGTAACCACTAGAGGGAGCACCAGAGATGTCATGACATGCAGACTTACAGCCAATGGGTCATTAAAACAGGACACAACCAATGGGTAATCAGGACACCCAGAGGTGGCATTACCACAAGGGGGCACTACACGACCCATATAAAAAGGACAAGGCACACAGGCTCTGCCTGTTCCACCATCAGAGACCTAGAGAGTAGGGCAGGGTTGATGAACAGCAACATCACACCCTAGCACGTGGTCAAGAGCAAGCTTGTATAGTTAGCGGAATAGACTGAGTTACGAGAGAGGCAGATTAGCAGAGTGTCAAACTCATTTAAGAACTGTGTTACTAGTTCAATAAACACGTTGAACTCATTTCAGAGTCCGGAGCATCCTTTCGTAGGGACTACAACAAGGAAGCATCTTGTGTTAACCGAAGCAGCAGAACACAACAACTGGGTTACGGGGATAGGGTGGAGGCATTGGCTTAAATGGGATGGTCTTTCCAAGGGCCAGTGCAGACTCAATGGGCCGAATGTCCTCCTTCTGCACTGTAAATTCTATGATTCTCTCCCTCCTGGTATTTATTCTCTCTCTCTCCCTCTGCTGATATAATAATAATCTTTATTATTATTTTTCAAGTAGGTTTACATTAATACTGCAATGAAGTTGAAATGAAAAATGAAAATCGCTTATTGTCACAAGTAGGCTTCAAATGAAGTTACTGTGAAAAGCCCCTAGTCGCCACATTCCGGCGCCAGTTCGGGTTCACAGAGGGTTCATTCAGAATGTCCAATTCACCTAACAAGCACGTCGTTCGGGACTTGATGGGGGAAACCGGAGCACCCGGAGGAAACCCATGCAGACACGGGGAGAACGTGCAGACTCCGCACAGACAGGGACCCACGCCGGGAATCGAACCTGGAGCTGTGAAGCAACAATGCCAACCACTGTGCTACCGTGCTGCCCCTATTTATTCACTCTCTCTCTCTCTGCTGATATTTTCTCTCTCTCTCTCTCCTGGTATCTATTCACTCTCTCTCTCTCCCCTGATATTTTTCCTCTCTCTCCCCTGGTATTTATTCACTCTCCCTCTTTCTGCTGATATTTTCCCTCTCTCTCTCCTTCTATTTATTCACTCTCTCTCTCTGCTGATATTTTCCCTCTCCTGATATTTATTCACTCTCTCTCTCTCTCCTGATATTTTTCCTCTCTCTCTCTCTCTTGGTATTTATTCACTCTCTCTCTCCTGGTATTTATTCACTCTCTCTCTCTCTCCTGATATTTTTCCTCTCTCTCTCCCCTGGTATTTATTCACTCTCTCTCTCCTGGTATTTATTCACTCTCTCTCCTGGTATTTATTCACTCTCTCTCTCCTGGTATTTATTCACTCTCTCTCTCTCTCTCTCCTGGTATTTATTCTCTCTCTCTCTCTCCTGGTATTTATTCACTCCCTCTCTCCTGGTAATTATTCTCTCCCTCGCTCCTGGTATTTATTCACTCTCTCTCTCCTGGTATTCATTCACTCTCTCTCTCTCCTGGTATTTATTCACTCTTTCTCTCTCTCCTGGTATTTATTCACTCTCTCTCTCTCTCCTGGTATTTATTCTCTCTCTCTCCCCTGGTATTTATTCACTCTCTCTCTCTTGGTATTTAGTCTCTCTCTCTCTCTCTCTCTCCTGGTATTTATGCACTCTCTCTCTCTCTCTATTTCTCTCCTAGTATTTATTCTCTCTCTCTCTCTTATTCTACTCCTAGTATTATTATTCTCTCTCTCTCCTCTCTCTCCTGGTATGTCATTCATTCTCTCTCTCATGGTAATTATTCTCTCCCTCTCTCCTGTATTTATTCACTCTCTCTCTCGCCTGGTATTTATTCCTCTCTCTCTCCCCTGGTATTTATTCACTCTTCTCTTGGTATTGGATAGTCTCTCTCGTCTCTCTCTCCTCTCTCTCTCCTGGTAGTTATGCACTCTCTCTCTCTATTTCCTCTCCCTGGGTATTTATTCCTCTCCTCTTCATTCTTCTCTCCCTGGTAGTTTTCATCTCCTATCTTCATGCTAATTATTCTCTCCCTCTCCCACTGGTATTTATTCTCTCTCTCTCTCTCTCTCTCCTGGTATGGTATTCTCGTCTCCTCCCTGGTATTCTCTCTCTCTCTCTCCTGGTATTTATTCACTCTCTCTCTCCTGGTATTTATTCTCTCTCTCTCTCCTGGTATTTATTTTCTCTCTCTCTCTCTCTCTCTCCTGGTATTTATTCACTCTCTCTCTCTCTCTCCTGGTATTTATTCTCTCTCTCTCTCCTGGTATTATTTTTTCTCTCTCTCTCTCTCTCTCTCCTGGTATTTATTCTCTCTCTCTCTCTCTCTCTCTCTCTCCTGGTATTTATTCTCTCTCTCTCTCTCCTGGTATTTATTCACTCTCTCTCTCTCCTGGTATTTATTCACTCTCTCTCTCTTTCTCTCCTGGTATTTATTCACTCTCTCTTGCTCTCTCGCCTGGTATTTATTCACTCTCTCTCTCTCCTGGTATTTATTCACTCTCATTCTCTCCTGGTATTTATTCACTCTCTCTCTCTCCTGTTATTTATTCACTCTCTCTCCTGGTATTTATTCACTCCCTCTCTCTCCTGGTATTTATTCACTCTCTCTCGCTCTCTCCTGGTATTTATTCACTCTCTCTCTCTCTCTCTCTCCTGGTATTTATTCACTCTCTCTCTCCTGGTATTTATTCACTCTCTTTCTCTCTCTCCTGGTATTTATTCACTATCTCTCTCTCTCTCTCTCCTGGTATTTATTCACTCTCTCTCTCTCCTGGTATTTATTCACTCTCTCTCTCTCCTGGTATTTATACTCTCTCTCTCTCTCCTGGTATTTATTCTCTCTCTCTCCTGGTATGTATTCACTCTCTCTCTCTCTCTCCTGGTATTTATTCACTCTCTCTCTCTCTCTCTCTCCCCTGGTATTTATTCACTCTCTCTCTCTCCTGGTATTTATTCACTCTCTCTCCTGGTATTTATTCTCTCTCTCTCTCTCTCTCTCCTGGTATTTATTCACTCTCTCTCTCTCCTGGTATTTATTCACTCTCTCTCTCTCCTGGTATTTATTCACTCTCTCTCTCTCCTGGTATTTATTCACTCTCTCTCTCTCTCCTGGTATTTATTCTCTCTCTCTCTCCTGGTATTTATTCACTCTCTCTCTCTCTCTCCTGGTATTTATTCTCTCTCTCTCCTGTTATTTATTCTCTCGCACTCTCTCTCTCTCTCCTGGTATTTATTCACTCTCTCTCTCTCCTGGTATTTATTCACTCTCTCTCACTCTCTCCTGGTATTTATTCACTCTCTCTCTCTCCTGGTTTTTATTCACTCTCTCTCTCCTGGTATTTATTCACTCTCTGTCTCTCCTGGTATTTATTCACTCTCTCTCTCCTGGTATTTATTCACTCTCTCATTCTCTTCTGGTATTTATTCACTCTCTCTCTCTCCTGGTATTTATTCACTCTCTCTCTCCTGGTATTTATTCACTCTCTCATTCTCTTCTGGTATTTATTCACTCTCTCTCTCCTGGTATTTATTCACTCTCTCATTCTCTTCTGGTATTTATTCACTCTCTCTCTCCTGGTATTTATTCACTCTCTCTCTCCTGGTATTTATTCACTCTCTCTCTCCTGGTATTTATTCACTCTCTCTCTCTCCTGGTATTTATTCACTCTCTCTCTCTCCTGGTATTTATTCTCTCTCTCTCTCCTGGTATTTATTCACTCACTCTCTCTCCTGGTATTTATTCATTCTCTCTCTCTCCTGGTATTTATTCACTCTCTCTCTCTCCTGGTATTTATTCACTCTCTCTCTCTGCTGCTATCACTCTGTGTACTGGGGTCTTGCCCCTCTCTCTCTCTCTCTGTCTGAATGTCCTTTGTGTGGTGGTGCACGGTGCAATGTTGGAGGCTTGGTGATTATCCGCAGTCAGCGAGTCAGTAATGTGGCGGATGTGCTGCCTTTCGCTGCCGTGCAGTCTCACAGTCAACCGGCACAGGGCAAAGATAACACAGCAACTGTGGACAGGCAGATCCAGCGCAGCACAGATCGCAGCTACAGCAGCAATCCAATTCACAGCCCAGCCAATACCTCCAACACACACACACACACACACATAATCACATCTTAAAAACCACAGTGGATTACATTCCTAACTGCCAATTACAAATTTGCACAGCAAATGCTGAATTCGCAAAGTCGAGAGCAGTTTATCTCTCAAAGCAGCCCAATTTGATGTTGCTGCATTGAGTAAGGTCAGGTTAAAAACTGCCAAGAGAGCAACACGACAGGATTGTGAAGCCTGTGCAGTGTGTGTGTGTTACCAGTGATTGCAATGAGCTGGTGCATTGACAGGCTTGTGGTGGAGAATGAACCTCACGCCAAGATGAAAAGATGGAAATTGAAAATCAAAGGCATGTCGTTTCCTACCTGGCGTAGTAGCAGACAGGAGTGTACAGCTGACAGATGCAGCAGCCCTGGGAGCCTGCTCTCTGTTTACTGACATGAACAGGAGTCTTCAGGAGAACATGTCCAGGCACCCAATCAGCTTAGTGGGTTCTCCCACTCCTTCTGCCACAAGTGGAGCTCGAGCCTGCGATTGGCCACTGCTTTCAGCTGCCAGAGCATTTTCTTTCATCGAGTGAGAGAGATGGATAGAGGACGAATGAATGCCTTTAATTTCCTCCACCTCCCAAAAAACACCCTCATTGACATTTGACAGCTTTCGTTTAAACTGCAGCAACCTTCAGCATCCACAGATGTTGGATAGGTGGATTGGCCATGCTAAATTGCCCCTTCGTGTCCAAAGCGAGCGGTCGGGCCAAGGTAGGGTGCTCTTCCGGAGGGTCAATGCAGACTCGATGGACCGAATAGTCTCCTTCAGCACTGTAACAATTCAATGTTTTAAAATTCTTCACAGGATGGGGGGTGTGGGGGGGGGGGGGGGGGTGGTCGCTGCCCAGGCACTGGCTAGCACTGTTGCTTCACAGCACCAGGGACATAGAACATAGAAAAATACAGCACAGAACAGGCCCTTCGGCCCACGATGTTGTGCCGCACTTTTGTCCGAGATTAAGAATAAATTAATCTACACTCCATCACTCTACCGTAATCCATGTACCTATCCAATAGCCACTTGAAGGTCCCTAATGTTTCCTACTCAAGTACTTCCACAGGCAGTGCATTCCATGCCCCCACTACTCTCTGGGTAAAGAACCTACCTCTGACATCCCCCCTATATCTTCCATCATTCACTTTAAATTTATGTCCCCTTGTAAACTCATAGAATTTACAGTGCAGAAGGAGGCCATTCGGCCCATCGAGTCTGTACCAGCTCTTGGAAAGAGCACCCTAGCCAAGGTCAACACCTCCACCCTATCCCCATAGCCCGGTAACCCCACCTAACACTAAGGGGCAATTTGGATCCTGAGGGCAACTTATCATGGCCAATCCACCTAACCTGCACATCTTTGGACTGTGGGAGGAAACCGGAGCACCCGGAGGAAACCCACACACACACGGGGAGAATGTGCAAACTCCACACAGACAGTGACCCAGCGGGGAATCGAACCTGGGACCCTGGCGCTGTGAAGCATTTGTGCTATCCACAATGCTACCGTGCTGCCCTTTAATGGTTTGTTCCACCCGGGGAAAAAGTCTCTGACTGTCTACTCTATCTATTCCCCTGATCATCTTATAAACCTCTATCATGTCGCCCCTCATCCTTCTCCGTTCTAATGAGAAAAAGCCTAGCACCCTCAACCTTTCCTCGTAAGACTTACTCTCCATTCCAGGCAACATCCTGGTAAATCTCCTTTGCACCTTTTCCAAAGCTTCCACATCCTTCCTAAAATGAGGCGACCAGAACTGCACACAGTACTCCAAATGTGGCCTTACCAAGGTTTTGTACAGCTGCATCATCACCTCACGGCTCTTAAATTTAATCCCTCTGCTAATGAACGCTAGCACACCATAGGCCTTCTTCACAGCTCTATCCACTTCAGTGGCAAATTTCAAAGATTTATGAACATAAACCCCAGATCTCTCTGCTCCTCCACATTGCCCAGAACCCTACCGTTAACCCTGTATTCCGCATTCATATTTGTCCTTCCAAAATGGACAACCTCACACTTGTCAGGGTTAAACTCCATCTGCCACTTCTCAGCCCAGCTCTGCATCCTATCTATGTCTCTTTGCAGCCGACAACTGCCCTCCTCACTACCACAACTCCACCAATCTTCGTATCATCTCTAAATTTACTGATCCACCATTCAACTCCCTCATCCAAGTCATTAATGAAAATCACAAACAGCAGAGGACCCAGAACTGATCCCTGTGGTACGCCACTGGTAAGTGGGCTCCAGGCTGAATATTTGCCACCCACCACCACTCTCTGACTTCTATCGGTGAGCCAGTTCGTTATCCAACTGGCCAAATTTCCCACTATCCCATGCCTCCTTACTTTCTGCATAAGCCTACCGTGTGGAACCTTATCAAATACCTTACTAAAATCCATGTACACTACATCCACTGCTTTACCTTCATCCACCTACTTGGTCACCTCCTCAAATAATTCAATAAGACTTGTGAGGCAAGACCTGCCTCTCACAAATCCATGCTGACTATCCCTAATCAAGCAGTGTCTTTCCAGACGCTCAGAATTCCTGTCCCTCAGTACCCTTTCCATTACTTTGCCTACCACCGAAGTAAGACTAACTGGCCTGTAATTCCCAGGGTTATCCCTATTCCCTTTTTTGAACAGGTGCACGACATTCCCAACTCTCAATCCCCTGGTACCACCCCTGTTGACAGCGAGGACGAAAAGATCATTGCCAACGGCTCTGCAATTTCATTTCTTGCTTCCCATAGAATCCTTGGATATATCCCGTCAGGCCCAGAGGACTTGTCTATCCTCAAGTTTTTCAAAATGCCCAACATATCTTCCTTCCTAACAAGTATCTCCTTGAGCTTACCAGTCTGTTTCACACTGTCCTCTCCAACAATAAGGCCCCTCTCATTCGTAAATACTGAAGAAAAGTACTCGTTCACGACCTCTCCTATCTCTTCAGACTCGATACACAATCTCCCGCTACTGTCCTTGATCTGACCTACCCTCGCTCTAGTCATTCTCATATTTCTCACATATGTGTAAAAGGCTTTGGGGTTTTCCTTGATTCTACCCGCCAAAGATTTTTCATGCCCTCTCTTAGCTCTCCTAATCCCTTTCTTCAGTTCCCTCCTGGCTATCTTGTATCCCTCCAGCGCCCTGTCTGAACCTTGTTTCCTCAGCCTTACATAAGTATCCTTCTTCCTCTTAACAAGACATTCAACCTCTCTTGTCAACCATGGTTCCCTCACTCGACCATCTCTTCCCTGCCTGACAGGGACATACATATCAAGGACACGTAGTATCTGTTCCTTGAACAAGTTCCACATTTCAATTGTCTCCTTCCCTGACAGCCTATGTTTCCAACTTATGCACTACAGTTCTTGTCTGACAGCATCGTATTTACCCTTCCCCCAATTGTAAACCTTGCCCTGTTGCACACACCTATCCCTCTCCATTACTAAAGTGAAAGTCACAGAATTGTGGTCACTATCTCCAAAATGCTCCCCCACTAACAAATTTATCACTTGCCCTGGTTCATTACCAAGAACCAAATCCAATATGGCCTCCCCTCTGGTCGGACAATCTACATACTGTGTTAGAAAAGCTTCCTGGACACACTGCACAAACACCACCCCATCCAACTATTTCACTCAATATTTGGGAAGTTGAAGTCACCCATGACTACTACCCTGTGACTTCTGCACCTTTCCAAAATCTGTTTCCCAATCTGTTCCCCCACATCTCTGCTGCTATTGGGGGGCCTATAGAAAACTCCCAACAAGGTGACTGCTCCTTTCCTATTTCTGACTTCAACCCATATTACCTCAGTAGGCAGATCCCCCTCGAACTGCCTTTCTGCAGCTGTTATACTATCTCTAATTAACAATGCCACCCCCCCCCCCCCCCCCACCTCTTTTACCATCCTCCCTAATCTTGTTGAAACATCTAGAACCAGGAACCTCCAACAACCATTTCTGCCCCTCTTCTATCCAAGTTTCCGTTTTGGCCACCACATCGTAGTCCCAAGTACCGATCCATGCCTTAAGTTCACCCACCTTATTCCTGATGCTTCTTGCTTTGAAGTATACACACTTCAATCCATCTCCGTGCCTGCAAGTACTCTCCTTTGTCAGTGTTACCTTCCCCACTGCCTCACCACACACTTTGACGTCCTGAACATCAGCTCCCTTAGTTGCTGGACTACAAGTCCGGTTCCCATTCCCCTGCCAAATTAGTTTAAACCCTCCCGAAGAGTACTAGAAAACTTCCCTGAGAGGATATTGGTGCCCCTCTGGTTCGGATGCAACCCGTCCTGCTTGTACAGGTCCCACCTTCCCCAGAATGCACTCCATCGGACCCGGGTTCGAGTCCCGGCTTGGGTCGCTGTCTGTGTGGAGTCTGCATGTTCTCCCCGTGTCTGCGTGGGTTTCCTCCGGGTGCTCTCATTTCCCCCCACAAGTCCCGAAAGACGTGCTTGTTAGGTGAATTGGACATTCTAAATTCTCCCTCTGTGTACCCGAACAGGCGCCGGAATGTGGCGACGAGGGGATGTTCACAGTAACTTCATGTGAACGTTCATAATGGAAGCCGCTCTGTCAACTTGTCACACTGTAATTACCCACCAATGGGAGCGCTTATTGAGAATTTGAGTTCAGAAGTCAGCCAAATGATTAAAATCATCCCCCAACTGGCTAAGAGCTGGCTTTGAAGATTCAATTAAGATCAAAACACAAGAAAGACCGTAAGGCTTCACATTACAAAGGCTGGCGAGGCAGCCGTGTGTTTGTAAGCTGATTTAAAATCATGATTTTATCACGGACAGAGCTGCGGAGAACTGCTGCTAACCTGTCAGAACTCTTTCTGGCTACAATCTGAGTTTGTGCTTCAGGTTCACTGTGAGAAAACTGGCAACAAGTAAAAGCTGAGACTTCATCAAGGCCGGTGTTTCCCTTGACCTTTGTGGCGTTCGACGGCTCAAACTAAATTGTGCTTAAAACCCCACTGGACCAATTGTGAGACAGCAAATAAATCACATCATGGTCGGTTCCCAAGATTGGCTGAAAGTGAAGTATTAGCAGGGATTGTTATTCGAACTCGGAGATAACATAAAAATCATTTCATCACACTCAATTGGAACAATAAAATCCACTTGTCCAGACTTGATTGAGTGTTATCTGGTTTGATCTTTAAATCAGTATGAAATTATTTACACCGCTCTGGGTGTCAGACTCGATCTAATAACATTTCCTTCTCTGGGGAGTTGCACATCGACAGATAAATGGTGATCTGTGGCTGTCGTGACTCCCCCTTGCTTTTTAACCTGTGCTTGCTCCAGAGAGGCAGTTTCAGTCAGCTGATCCCCTCCCCCATCCCTCAAGTTTCAACCGTCCCACTGGTCTCCAGTGGAACTCCCACCATGCGCCCTCTGCAAACTTCAGTCCATCGAAGATTTGTTCATCCATCGCTCCTGGGATTTCTCACTTCGTTTCTGTTCTAATTTTTTTTTTTTATTCGCTTACTGGATGTGGGCGTCGCTGGTTGGGTCAGCATTTATTGCCCATCCCTAACTGCCCTTCAGAAGGTGGTGGTGAGCTGCCTTCTTGAACCGCTGCGGTCCCTGAGGTGTAGGTACACCCACTGTGCGGTTGGGGAGGGATCTCCAAGATTTTGCCCCAGCGACAGTGAAGGAGCGGCCGATATATTTCCCAGTCAGGGTGGGGAGTGACTTGGAGGGGAACCTCCAGGTGGTGGGGTTCCCAGGTATCTGCTGCTCTTGTCCTACTAGTTGGTAGTGTTCGTGGGTTTGGAAGATGCTGCCTAAGGAATCTTGGTGAGTTACTGCAGTGCATCTTGTAGATGGTACACACGGCTGATACTGTTCACTAGTGGTGGAGGGTTTGAATGTTTGTGGAAGGGGGAGCAATCAAGCGGGGCTGCTTTGTCCTGGATGGTGTTGAGTTTCTTGAGTGTTGTTGGAACTGCACTCATCCAGGCAAGTGGGGAGTATTCCATCACACTCCTGATCCTTGCTTTCCAGATGGAACTATGCCTCCCCTGCAAAGGAAAATCCTGGCCCCATCCTCTCCTCCCCCTCTGTCCTTTCCTGCTCCTTCCTTCCTCCTCCCATCTCATCTCTCCGATCTCTTTCATTCTTCATTCCCATCCTCCTTCCCTCTCTATTTTTCCTCGTTCGCCCAACTCTTCTCCCTCTTTATTCTAATGTTCTGCTCTCCTTCCCTTCACCATCCTCCCCAATATCCTCCCTTCCACCTTCCCTCTGCTCAGACCCTTCTCTCACTCTTTCCCCTCTCCTTTCTACTGCCTCCATAGCTTCCTCCCACGGTACCTCACAATATTCCCACTACCCCTGTCCTACCCTCCATCCTCTGAAGCACTGCTCTGTTTGAATCCTTTCCTCCCCATGAGACCGTAAGCTACAGGAGCAGAATTAGGTCATTCGGCCCATCGAATCTGCTCCGCCATTTGACGATGGTTGATATGTTCCTCATCCCCATTCTCCTGCCTCCTCCCCATAACCCCGGATCTCTTTATTGACCAAGAACACCAGATTTGAGCTTGAGGTGCTGTTACCTACAGGGCCACAGCCCAAGATGGTGGAATCAGACAGAATAGTTCCTTCTCAGGACATAAGAACTAGGAGCAGGAGTCATCAATTCGGCCCCTCGAGCCTGCTCCACCGTTCAATACGATCATGGCTGATCTCATCCTGGCTTTAACTCCACCGTCCTGCCCATAACCCTTCACCCCCTTACCGATTAAAAATCTGCCAAACTCCTCCTTAAATTTACTCACTGTCCCAAAATCCACTGCACTCTGGGGTAATAAATTCCACAGATTCACGACCCTTTGGGAGAAGTAGTTTCTCCTCATCTCTGTTTTAAACTTGCCACCTCTTATCCAGAGACTATGACCTCTCGTTCTAGAATGTTCCACAAGAGGAAGCATCAGCTACACGTCTACTTTATCCATACCTTTTAGCGTCTTGTATACCTCAATTTGTTCTTCCCTCATTCTTCTAAACCCGAGAGAGTATCGGCCTCAACTGTTCAATCTCTCCTCATGCAACAAACCCTTCATCTCTGGAAAATAGTGAACCTCCGCTGAACTGCCTCCGATGCCACTGCATCTTTACTCAACTAAGAGGGCCAAAACTGTGCACAATACTCCAGGTGCGGACTCACCAATGCCTTGTACAGTTGCAACAACACTTCCTTCGCTTTATACTCTGTACCTTTTGCCATAAATGCCAACATTCCATTCACTTTCTTTATTATCTGCTGCACCATGCATGTTAATTTTCTGCGACTCATGAACAAGGACACCCAGATCCCTCAGCATCGGAGTTCCCTGAAGTCTCTCCCCATTTGGACAATAAGCTGCCTTCCCATTTTTCCGACCAAGTTGCATGACCTCAGACTTATCCACGTTAAACTCCAGCTGCCACATTTTGGCCCACTCCCCTCACCTATCTATATCCATTTATATGGTTCTTATTTCCTCATTGCAACTTACTGTCCCACCTATTTTAGTGCCATCTGCAAATTTGGCTATAGAACCTTCCATCCCTGTGTCCAAGTCATTTATGTAGATTGTAAATAGTTGGGGCCCAAGGACTGAACCCTGTGGCATGCCGCTAGTTACATGTTGCCACCCAGAAAAAGACCTATTTATCCCGACTCTCTGTCTTCTGTCCGTCAGCCAATCTTCTATCCAAGCTAATAAATTACCCCTAACCCTGTGTGATATAACCTTGTGAATTAACCTTCTGTGCGGCATCTTATCAAACGCCTTTGGGAGGGCCAGATATACTACATCTACAGGATCCCCATTATCCACTTGGCTTGTTACCTCTTCGAAGAACTCTAACAAGTTAGTCAAAAAAGATTTACCCTTCTGAAACCACGCTGTCTCTGATGGATTGCTTTTTGACTTTCCAAATGTCCTGCTATTACTTCCTTAATAATTGATTCTAACAATTTCCCAACAACAGATGTGAGAGTCTGGACCCAACTCCACCTTCAATGCTCCTTTCCCCCTCCGTGCTATCCTCTCTAACTCTTCTCCCCCCCTACTCTGCCCATCCCCCATCCTCACTTCTCTTGTACCGTCTCCTTCCCTCCTGCCCCCCCCCCCCCACTCTCCCTTTCCTCCACAGCTCCGTCCCATTGCAAACCAGCAAAATGTCCCACCTCAGAACGCCCTTTGTGAAATACACCAAAGAGTGGTCAATCCTTTGAATCTATCATCCTCAGCAGACACAGAATGGAAACTGCTTCTGTCAGTTGTTCCTGGTTTGTAGTTAGTAGCCAACATTGACTCAAGTTCCCCACTTATATTACGGAACTGTTTCTAATGATCCTCTTGACACTGAATCCATCCTGTTTATTCTGCAAACTCATCTTGGCAGCAGAACTGTGCATGTGTGAGATTTATTCAGTCAGAGTGGTGAGAACTTGGACGATCTGACTCGAATGTTCCATGATATCTTGCAGATGGGCCAGTGACCTGCCTGCCTCGGTTTGCTATCAGAGATTAGGCAGTTTGACCCAAACAATCGCCCAGTTGGCAAATCCTGGGCGACGCCACCTTCTCCTCACCAGCCGGCACCCACTGACCTCTGAGAAAGAAAGGACAATCTTGCATTGATTTAGCACCTTGCACACCTCAGGACAGCCCAAGTGTTTTACAGCCAATTAAGTCTTTCTGAAACATAGCAACTGATCTAATTAAGGAGGAGCAATAGGCAATTTTTGCAAAGAAAGTGAGGGGGGGGGGGGATTCTCTGTCCCGCCGCACCCGTTTTCTGGTGGGGCGCGCCCCCCCGCCGGCAGCGAGATTCTCCGTCCCGGCAGCCAGCCAATGGGGTTCCCCATTGTGGCCACCCCGTCGGGAAAACCGCGGGCGTGAGTGCGCTGCCGGCGAAACGGAGGATCCCGCCCAGAGTCCCAAATAGCAATGAAATAAACAATCTGTTTGAGTGATATTGATTAAGGGATCAATATTGGCCAGCAACCCAAGGAAAACCTACCTGCTCTTCTTTGAAGAGCACTGTGGGAGTGTGGCCCCTTTAAGGGGAGGGGGGGTGCCTGGCAGCCCACATGACTGGCTCGGGGCCAATCATGCGGGAGCGCGTGAGGAAGGGGGGTGTGGAGTGGAGGGGGGGTGGGGGCGGCCAGGAGGTCCTCAAGGCACATATCCCGAGATGGGAGTGGGTGCAGGCGGTCAGAGAGGTTAAGGCCAGCAGTGCAGGTTCAATTCCCATCCTGGCCTCCCCGAACAGGTGCCGGAATGTGGCGACTAGGGGCTTCTCACAATAACTTCATTGAGGCCTACTTGTGACAATAAGCGATTATTATTATTATTATTATTATTAATAATCCCGGTGAAGGATTGCTTTTCCCCGCCCCACAGGCTGCCTCCCAACCCTTCGTGCAGAGTTCCCACCAGCAGCGACCAGGGGTGAACGGCGCTGGCGGGACTTTGTCGTATCCGCGCTCAGCCCATCCGGGCCGGAGAAACGGCGGCCCCGCCGATTCCAGCGGCCCGCGGCCAGTACCGCGTCAAACACGCCGGCGCCAATGTCGCCAATCCTCTGCACCTCGGAGAATCGCGTGTTGGCGTCGTGGCGCGGTTGTGCTGATTCTCCGGCCCGGCACAGGGCTCGGAATATCGCCCCCTATATCTTTATGTGGCATTGTCTAACCACTGCTTGGCGATGTGCACTGCTGTGGGTCATTTGGTACCACTCTCGTCTCTGAACATAGAACATAGAACAGTACAGCACAGAACAGGCCCTTCGGCCCTCGATGTTGTGCCGAGCAATGATCACCCTACTCAAACCCACGTATCCACCCTATACCCGTAACCCAACAACCCCCCCCTTAACCTTACTTTTAGGACACTAAGGGCAATTTAGCATGGCCAATCCACCTAACCCGCACATCTTTAGACTGTGGGAGGAAACCGGAGCACCCGGAGGAAACCCACGCACACACGGGGAGGACGTGCAGACTCCACACAGACAGTGACCCAGCCGGGAACCGAACCTGGGACCCTGGAGCTGTGAAGCATTTATGCTAACCACCATGCTACCGTGCTGCCCACGGTACCTGAACCTTGTAACCTGAGTTACAAGGTTCTGGGTTCAAGTCCAACTTTAGGACTTGATCACTAATGTCACAGCTGACTAAGGGAGGGCTGTGCCCCCATCAAGTAACAACTTTAAGATGAGACATTAAACCCCATTGCCGGCTTGGGTGGACTGAAGGATCCCATGGTGTAACCTTGCTGAAGAGAGGGCATTCTCTCTGTGTCCGAGCCGATCGGCAACATCACTAAAAACAGATTCTCTGCTGTTTGTGAGTGTTTGATGTCTGCAAATTGGCTCCAATATTACAACACTGACAACACTACATAGAGTTATATAAGATAACTATATCTTATATAACATGCTGCTGTGCAGAGAGGCCTGGGTGTGCTAGTGCATGAGTCGCAAAAAGTTGGTTTACAGGTGCAACAGGTGATCAAGAAAGCGGATGGAATTTTGTCCTTCATTGCTAGAGGGATGGAGTTTAAGACTAGGGGGGTTATGCTGCAATTGTATAAGGTGTTAGTGAGGCCACATCTGGAGTATTGTGTTCAGTTTTGGTCTCCTTACCTGAGAAAGGACGTACTGGCACTGGAGGGTGTGCAGAGGAGATTCACGAGGTTAATCCCAGAACTGAAGGGGTTGGATTACAAGGAGAGGTTGAGTAGACTGGGACTGTACTCGTTGGAATTTAGAAGGATAAGGGGGGATCTTATAGAAACATATAAAATTATGAAGGGATAGATGCGGGCAGGTTGTTTCCACTGGCAGGTGAAAGCAGAACTAGGGGGCATAACCTCAAAATAAGGGGAAGTAGATTTAGGACTGAGTTTAGGAGGAACTTCTTCACCCAAAGGGTTGTGAATCTATGGAATTCTTTGCCCAGTGAAGCAGTTGAGGCTCCTTCATTACATGTTTTTAAGATAAAGATAGATAGTTTTTTGAAGAATAAAGGGATTAAGGGTTATGGTGTTCGGGCCGGAAAGTGGAGCTGAGTCCACAAAAGATCAGCCATGATCTCATTCAGTGGCGGAGCAGGCTCGAGGGGCCATATGGCCTGCTCCTTCTCCTAGTTCTTATGTTCTTACGTTAATTGTAGAGGCAGTGGCATAGTGATATTCTCGTTGGACCAGAGACCCAGAGGCATTCACTAGGGCCCGGAGATCAAATCCCGCCATGGCAGATGATGAATTCAATTTTTAAAAATCTGAAATTGTAAGTCGAAAGGTGAAACCATTGTTGACTGTTGTTAAAAATCCAACTGGTTCATTAATGTCCTTTGGGGAAGGAAATCTGCCATCCTCACCTAGCCTGGCCTACATGTGACTCCAGGACTACAGCAATGTGACGCTTAAATACCCTCATGGATGGGCAGTAAATGCTGGCACAGCACTGCCCACATCCCAACGACGAATTTTTAAAATTTGGCACAGGAACAGGCCATTCTGCCCAGCCACTCTGTGCTGGCCTTTATGCGCCTCTCAACTCTCCTCTCCTCAGCCGAAATTCTCCGGCCGTTGTGATTCACTTTTCCCGCCGGCAGTGTACCCTCATCCATGGGTTTCCCAGCGGAGTGGCATGGCTTCGAGTGGGAAATTGATGGGAGAGATAATGCCGCAGCCAGCGAACGGCGCACCTCTGAGGAAGACGCGGCCAGGGAACCGGATAATCCAGCCCCTCATCCCAATCTCACATTGTAACCCTCTGTTCCTGTCTCCCTCCTCTGCTCCAATAGTTTCCCCTTCAACGCATCGATAGTGTCCGCCTCAGCCGCTCCCCCGTGGGGGCACGTTCCCCATTCTCACCACTCTCTGTGGCAAAGGCGTTTCTCCTGAATCCCCAATCGGATATCTCGGTGATTATCTTGTATTGGGGGCCTCTGGTTCCCGGAAAGGGGAAACATTCCCTCTGCATCAAAACCTTTCATAGTTTTAGACCCCTCGCTGAGATCACCCCTCAGTCTTCTTTCCTTCAATAGAGAAGAGTTTGTTAATCTTTTCAAACCTCCGTTGTTGAGTTTGTCGCAGAAGACATTGGGACTTTTACTCGACTAAGGGATCCAGCTGGAGATAAATATATTCTCTTAAAAGTACTTTGTTTACATAATTAACTATCTACAAGATTACAGAACATCAGGACATGGCTACAACACCTTTTACGTTCTTCTCACTCATCTCTCTCTCCGAGTGATGTCACGATGAATGAGCTCATCACACACATCTTATTATTGGAATAGTGTTGGAGTAAGTCCTTTACTGCACCAAAATGACTTAATTGACTGTAACGCAAGTCAAAAGCACCTCACCTTTAAATTTGATGGTCAGCCCCTTAAACAGCTCAGAGGAGGTGTCCCCTGAGCGGGGGGAGAGGGGGGGGCTTGTATGTATGTGTGTTGGGGGGGGGGGGGGGGTCCTGTGCGAGGCAGGGTCCGGGTTTTTTTAAGTAGTTACCCTGGAGTTAGAAGTGATTTTATTTCCCCTCTATCTCTTTCAGAGTAACTATCAGGGTCAAACTGGCAGAGGTTTACAACTTCAATTGCATCTGTCGAAGGGTTCCCAGCCCGGCACAATTGTCCAGTTAGTGCTTCTGGGAAATTGCCCGGTAAACCTTAACGTTGAAACTTCCTCGAGGGATTCCCAGCGAATCATAGGGGTAATCCCCCTAAATGCGACCCTGATGGGGAACCTGATTTTATGGGCCATTGTTTATTCCCGCAACACCCCAAACGTATAGGAAGAGACAGACTCTTCCCTCAGGCACACGGCCGCACACACGTCAAGATGAGTTCTAGAGATAAAACATGAGTTTCGGTTATTAATAATAATAATCTTTATTAGTGTCACGAGTAGGCTGACATTAACACTGCAATGGAGTTACTGTGAAAAGCCCTCAGTCGCCACATTCCGGCGCCTGTTCAGGTACATGGAGGGAGAATTCAGAATGTCCAATTCACCTAACATTGGATTGGATTGGATTGGATTTGTTTATTGTCACGTGTACCGAGGTACAGTGAAAAGTATTTTTCTGCGAGCAGCTCAACAGATCATTCAGTACATGGGAAGAAAAGGGAATTAAACAGAATTCAAGAAAATACACCAAGGGACTCGGAGGATCTTCAAGCCTGCAAGAGAACATAAGAGAGAGAGGTTAGTAATAATGTTAGCTTTAGAATTAATTTTTAAAAGGTTAGAACGAGTATAAATAAAGTTAAAAGTGGATCTGTTGGGGAGAGCTCGCAGAGAGTCGCCTCACTCCGGCGCCATCATCTTGCATTCTTGCAACGTACAATAGCACGTCTTTCAGGACTTGTGGGAGGAAACCGGAGCACCCGGAGGAAACCCACGCAGACACGGGGAGAAAGTGAAAACTCCACACAGACAGCCACCCGAGCCTGGAATTGAACCCGGGGCCCTGGTGCTGTGAGGCAGTAGTGCTAACCACTGTACCGCAGGTGTATTTTCCTGTTAACAATAGCTGTTTATAAGGGCTCTTCCTGTTGATTCCCTTATTTACCCCTTTCTTTACTTTTGCTGTTATCATTTTGATCCATGGATGCTTAATGAACGTATGTCTTTGAGTTCAGCAGGGGGAAGTGAAGAACTTAAAAGTTACACGAGAGGTAACTCTTAATATCCTATGGTATGAAGAGGCATGAGTGCTAGCCTTCAGATAGCAGAACTCAGACTTTCCGACACCCAAGGCATCGGATCGATTGGTTAGCTGGTGGCAAATGAGTGGGCCAAAAGGCCATATTCTGCCCCGTAGCCGGCGTTGATCGGACCCTCTCTGAGTGGGATGATTTTCAGATAGCCAGGGCAAGTTCAGTTGTAGTTCTGAATGCTCAGAGGAAACAATCTTGCTCTCTCTTTCTCCCTCATGTTACATCCAGGAAAGCCACATAGCTGTCCACAGAATCTGCCTGAAACTAGTGATAACCTCGAAGCCTAGATTGAAGAAAGCTGCTAGAAACAACCATCATTTTACTTTCATTATTATTTTAACACCCCTCTTCTCCCCTCTGTGTTTGTCTGTCTGGCCTGTGTGTGTAGAGAGAGGAGTGACTGTAACTGGGGGTGGGGGGGGGGGGGGGGGCGGTTAGTAATTAGATGATAGTTAACCTCTTGTATTTTCTGAACATTTAATGAAAGTTACTATTATTAATAAACTTAGTTGTGCTTGAATTTTCATACCTGGTGACTGTAATTATTGGGCAGTGATGGGCAAAAGACTTCGGGTGTTTTTCTAAGAATTATTTATGAATTTCAATTGCGTTACAACTCCGGGTCAAATGGGGATGGAATTGACCGAGCACTAGTCCAGGGGATGGTAACATGTCAAATCTTTATAACGCACGGCAGCACGGTAGCATGGTGGTTAGCACTGTGGCTTCACAGCTCCAGGGTGCCAGGTTCGATTCCCCGCTGGGTCACTGTCTGTGCGGAGTCTGCACATCCTCCCCGTGTGTGCGTGGGTTTCCTCCGGGTGCTCCGGTTTCCTCCCACATAGAACATTACAGGCCCTTCGGCCCTCGATGTTGCGCCGACCTGTGAAACCCCTCTAAAGCCCATCTACACTATTCCCTTATCGTCCATATGCCTATCCAATGACCATTTGAATGCGTTTAGTGTTGGCGAGTCCACTACTATTGCAGGCAGGGCATTCCATGCCCTTACTACTCTCTGAGTAAAGAACCTACCTCTGACATCTGTCCTGTATCTATCTCCCCTCAATTTAAAGCTATGTCCCCTCGTGCTGGACATCACCATCTGAGGAAAAAGGCTCTCACTGTCCACCCTATCTAATCCTCTGATCATCTTGTATGCCTCAATTAAGTCACCTCTTAACCTTCTTCTCTCTCACGAAAACAGCCTCAAGTCCCTCAGCCTTTCCTCATAGGATCTTCCCTCAATACCAGGCAACATTCTGGCAAATCTCCTCCACACTTTCCAATGCTTCCACATCCTTCCTATAATGCGGCGACCAGAACTGCACGCAATACTCCAAATGCGGCCGCACCAGAGTTTTGTACAACTGCAACATTACCTCATGGCTCCGAAACTCAATCCCTCTACCAATAAAAGCTAACACACCATACGCCTTCTTAACAACCCTCTCAACCTGGGTGGCAACTTTCAGAAGACGTGCAGGTTAGATGGATTGGCCATGCTAAATTGCCCTTAGTGTCTAAAAAAGGCTAGGTGGGGTTACTGGGGTACCGGGATAGGGAGGTGTGGGCTTTCCAAGGGCCGGTGCACACTTGATGGGCCGAATGGCCTCCTTCTGCACTGTAAATTCGATGATTCTATGATAAATCTGTCTGCTGACTAATCTTGTATCTTGAACTAAACCAAACCTACAGCTGGTTTGCCAGTATTGTGTGAGATCAGTAATTTTATATGAGGCAAATCTAGAAATATAGCAATGGCCTTGTGCTGTACACGGGCTGTACAGCAACTTGTCTGTGGCCTTTCCTGTGATCATCAAATCTTCACCATTTTGACCGACGAACCTCTGCAGCTCACCAGCTAGGCAGAGTTTCCCCACGGACAATGATTCACAGAACAGTGAGCACCTGATCTGTGGGACAGCCCGAGTCGATGGTGAATCGGTGGAGACTGCCCGAGCTGTACGGCCATCACAAAGTCCTCGGGTGCCTTTCCCACGCTCGTGACAAAGCAGAAAACAAAACCCCAACCAGACGAGAGAGAGAGACGCAGAAGAATAAATACACAGCTTGATGAGTTCTCCCTGCAGAGTGACAGAGTTACAAATCCCCTACACAGATCAATAACTCTTGTAAAAGGTGCAAAACATCAGGATGATGACCAACAAATTCCTCAATGTGGATCGGACAGCGTCCGCTCCGAATTTAGGTTTCCTTTACGGGGTTAGGTTTTTAAAAATTTATCTTTTTTAGGACTGGTGGAAATAAGGGCCGGGATTCTCCCCTACCCGGCGGGGCGGGAGGTCCCGGCGTGATGGAGTGGCGTGAACCACTCCGGCGTCGGGCCGCTCCGAAGGTGCCAAGCCCTAACATCGAGGGGCTAGACCCGCGCCGGAGTGGTTGGCGCCCCGCCGGTCGGCGGGAACGGCCTTTGGCGCCACGGCAGCCGGGGGCCGAAGGGACTTCGCCAGCCGGCGGAAGTCCGTGCATGCGCCGGAGCGTCAGCGGCTGCTGATGTCATCGCCGCACATGCGCAGGAGGGGGTCACTTCTGCCTCCGCCATGGTGAAGACCATGGCGAAGGCGGAAGGAAAAGAGTGCCCCCACGGCACAGGCCCGCCCGCCGATCGGTGGGCCCTGATCGCGGGCCAGGCCACCATGGGGGCACCCCCCGGGGCCAGATCGACCTGCGCCCCTCCCCAGGACCCCGGAGTTCGCCCGCGCCGCCTGGTCCCGCCGGTAAGGGAGGTGGTTTGATTCACGCCGATGGTACCGGCATGACAGCGGCAGGACTTCGGCCCATTGCGGGCCGGAGAATCGCCGGGGGGGGGGGGCCCCCGCCGAATCTCTGGTGCCGGAGAATTCGGGACACGGCGGGAGCGGGATTGACGCCGGCCCCCGGTGATTCTCCGACCCGGCAGGGGGTCAGAAAATCCCGCCCATGGATAGTCATTGGCATCGAGGGATTTAAACACTGTGGAGGATCAGAACACACGGGCGTCCAAATGAGGCCATTCGGCCCCTCGAGTCTGCTCCGCCATTCACCAAGATCATAGCTGATCTGATTGTAACCTCAGCTTCGACCCTGATAACCTTTCACCCCAGAAGGATTCCGCCAACCAATGGCAACATGCTGGACGATCAACTTTGTGCAAAGGTGACCTTTAGCATACTTTGTTTAGAGCTGATTGTTCCCAGCCGCAAGAATCAATCGATCGGTTTGTCAGCAGATGCCGTGATAGGAATAGACTGCGGTTTCTCACAAGCTGAGTTGTCTGAGAGAATATTGGATAAGGTTATATCTCAATCTTACAGAAACAAATACAATTATGAAGGGAATAGATAGGATAGAAGCGGGCAGGTTGTTTCCACTGGCGGGTGAAAGCAGAACTAGAGGCTTAGCCACAATATAAGGAGGAACAGATTTAGGACTGAGTTGAGGAGGAATTTCTTCACCCAAAGGGTCGTGAATCTGTGGAATTCCTTGCCCAGTGAAGCAGTTGAGGCTACCTTGTTGAATGTTTTTTAGGGCAAAGATAGGTTTTTGAACAGTGAAGGATTATGGTGAGCGTGCGGGTAAGTGAAACTGAGTTCACAAAAAGATCAGCCATGATCTCATTTAATGGCGGTGCAGGCTCGAGGGGCCAGTTGGCCGACTCCTGCTCCTAGTTCTTATGTTCTTATGTTCTTATGTTATGCTGCTTTGCCAATGCCCTGTACAGCTGTAGCAAGAGTTCCTGACTTTATACTCCATCTCCCTTGCAATAAAAGCCAACACTCGATTTGCCTTCCTAATCACTTGCTGTACCTGCAGGCTAACATAGAACATAGAACGATACAGCGCAGTACAGGCCCTTCGGCCCTCGATGTTGCACCGACATGGAAAAAATCTAAAGGCCATCTAACCTACACTATGCCCTTATCATCAATATGCTTATCCAATAAATTTTTAAATGCCCTCAATGTTGGCGTATTCACTACTGTTGCAGGTAGGGCATTCCACGGCCTCACCACTCTTTGCGTAAAAAACCCACCTCTGACCTCTGTCCTATATCTATTACCCCTCAATTTAAGGCTATGTCCCCTCGTGCTAGCCACCTCCAGGAGAAGGCTCTCGCTGTCCACCCTATCTAACCCTCTGATCATTTTGTATGCCTCTATTAAGTCACCTCTTAACCTTCTTCTCTCTAACGAAAACAACCTCAAGTCCATCAGCCTTTCCTCATAAGATTTTCCCTCCATACCAGGCAACATCCTGGTAAATCTCCTCTGCACCCGTTCCAAAGCTTCCACGTCCTTCCTATAATGAGGCGACCAGAACTGTACGCAATACTCCAAATGCGGCCGTACTAGAGTTTTGTACAACTGCAACATGACCTCATGGCTCCGGAACTCAATCCCTCTACCAATAAAGGCCAACACACCATAGGCCTTCTTCACAACCCTATCAACCTGGGTGGCAACTTTCAGGGATCTATGTACATGGACACCGAGATCCCTCTGCTCATCCACACTACCAAGAATTTTACCATTAGCCAAATATTCCGCATTTCTGTTATTCTTTCCAAAGTGAATCACCTCACACTTCTCCACATTAAACTCCATTTGCCACCTCTCAGCCCAGCTCTGCAGCTTACCTATGTCCCTCTGTAACCTGCAACATCCTTCCGCACTGTCTACAACTCCACCGACTTTAGTGTCGTCTGCAAATTTACTCACCCATCCTTCTGCGCCCTCCTCTAGGTCATTTATAAAAATGACAAACAGCAACGGCCCCAGAACAGATCCTTGTGGTACGCCACTCGTAACTGAACTCCATTCTGAACATTTCCCATCAACTACCACTCTCTGTCTTCTTTCAACTAGCCAATTTCTGATCCACATCTCTAAATCACCCTCAATCCCCAGCCTCCGTATTTTCTGCAATAGCCGACCGTGGGGAACCTTATCAAACGCTTTACTGAAATCCATATACACCACATCAACTGCTCTACCCTCGTCTACCTGTTCAGTCACCTTCTCAAAGAACTCGATAAGGTTTGTGAGGCATGACCTACCCTTCACAAAACCATGCTGACTGTCCCTAATCATATTATTCCTATCTAGATGATTATAAATCGTATCTTTTATAATCCTCTCCAAGACTTTACCCACCACAGACGTTAGGCTCACCGGCCTATAGTTACCGGGGTTATCTCTACTCCCCTTCTTGAACAAAGGGACCACATTTGCTATCCTCCAGTCCTCTGGCACTATTCCTGTAGCCAATGATGACCTAAAAATCAGAGCCAAAGGCTCAGCAATCTCTTCCCTGGCTTCCCAGAGAATCCTAGGATAAATCCCATCCGGCCCCGGGGACTTATCTATTTTCACCTTGTCCAGAATTGCCAACACTTCTTCCCTATGCACCTCAATGCCATCTATTCTAATAGCCTGGGTCTCAGCATTCTCCTCCACAATATTATCTTTTTCTTGAGTGAATACTGACGAAAAGTATTCATTAGTATCTCGCTTATCTCCTCAGCCTCCACACACAACTTCCCACCACTGTCCTTGACTGGCCCTACTCTTACCCTAGTCATTCTTTTATTCCTGACATACCTATAGAAAGCTTTTGGGGTTTCCTTGATCCTACCTGCCAAAGACTTCTCATGTCCCCTCCTTGCTCGTCTCATCTCTCTCTTTAGATCCTTCCTCGCTTCCTTGTAACTATCAAGCGCCCCAACTGAAACTTCACGCCTCATCTTCACATAGGCCTCCTTCTTCCTCTTAACAAGAGATTCCACTTCTTTGGTAAACCACGGTTCCCTCGCTCGACCCCTTCCTCCCTGCCTGACTGGTACGTACTTATCAAGAACATGCAATAGCTGTTCCTTGAACAAGCTCCACATATCCAGTGTGCCCAACCCTTGCAGCCTACTTCTCCAACCAACACATCCTAAGTCATGTCTAATGGCATCATAATTGCCCTTCCCCCAGCTATAACTCTTGCCCTGCGGGGTATACTTATCCCTTTCCATCACTAACGTAAAGGTCACCGAATTGTGATCACTGTTTCTAAAGTGCTCACCGACCTCCAGATCTAACACCTGGCCTGGTTCATTACCCAAAACCAAATCCAATGTGGCCTCGCCTCTTGTTGGCCTGTCAACATATTGTGTCAGGAAACCCTCCTGCACACATTGTACAAAGAATGACCCATCTAATGTACTCGAACTATATTTTTCCAGTCAATATTTGGAAAGTTAAAGTCTCCCATAACAACTACCCTGTTACTTTCGCTCTTTTCCAGAATCATCTTCGCCATCCTTTCCTCTACATCCCTAGAACTATTAGGTGGCCTATAGAAAACTCCCAACAGGGTGACCTCTCCTTTCCTGTTTCTAACCTCAGCCCATACTACCTCAGAAGAAGAGTCCCCATCTAGCATCCTTTCCGCCACCGTAATACTGTCCTTGACTAGCAGCGCCACACCTCCCCCTCTTTTGCCCCCTTCTCTGAGCTTACTAAAACACCTAAACCCCGGAACCTGCAACAACCATTCCTGTCCCTGCTCTATCCATGTCTCTGAAATGGCCACAACATCGAAGTCCCAGGTACCAACCCATGCTGCCAGTTCCCCTACCTTATTTCGTATACTCCTGGCATTGAAGTAGACACACTTCAAACCACCTACCTGAACACTGGCACCCTCCTGCAAAGTCAAATCTGTGCTCCTGACCTCTATACTCTCAATCTCCCGTACCCCAAAACTACAATCCAGGTTCCCATGCCCCTGCTGAATTAGTTTAAACCCCCCCAAAGAGCACTAACAAATCTCCCCCCAGGATATTGGAGCCCCTCAGGTTCAGATGTAGACCATCCTGTCTATAGAGGTCCCACCTTCCCCAGAAAGAGCCCCAGTTATCCAGAAATCTGAATCCCTCCTGCCTGCACCATCCCTGTAGCCACGTGTTTAATTGCTCTCTCTCCCTATTCCTCATCTCACTATCACGTGGCACGGGCAACAACCCAGAGATAACAACTCTGTTTGTTCTCGCTCTGAGCTTCCATCCTAGCTCCCTAAAGGCCTGCCTGACATCCTTGTCCCCTTTCCTACCTATGTCGTTAGTGCCAATGTGGACTATGACTTGGGGTTGCTCCCCCTCCCCCTTAAGGACCCGGAAAACACGATCCGAGACATCACGTACCCTTGCACCTGGGAGGCAACATACCAAACGTGAGTCTCTCTCGCTCCCACAAAATCTCCTATCTGTGCCCCTGACTATTGAGTCCCCAATTACTAATGTTCTACTCCTTTCCCCCCTTCCCTTCTGAGCAACAGGGACAGACTCCGTGCCAGAGGCCCGTACCCCATGGCTTACCCCTGGTAAGTCGTCCCCCCCACAAGTATCCAAAACGGTATACTTGTTACTCAGGGGAACGACCGCAGGGGGTCCCTGCACTGACTGCTTCTTCCCAGTCCCTCTCACAGTTACCCATCTATCTCCAGTCTTTGGTGTAACTACTTCCCTGAAGCTCCTATCTATGACCCCCTCTGCCTCCCGAATGATCCGAAGTTCATCCAGCTCAAGCTCCAGGTCCCTAACACGGTTTTTGAGGAGCTGGAGTTGGGTGCACTTCCCACAGATGAAATCAGCAGGGACACTGACGGCGTCCCACACCTCAAACATTCTGCAGGAGGAGCATTGTACTGCCTTCCCTGACATCACCTCTAGATTTTAAAAAAAACAAGAAAAAGAAAAAGAAAGGAAGAGCTTACCTGATATTACCTCAAACCCTTATCAAATAAATTTTTAAAAGCCCTCAATGTTGGCGAGTTCACTACTGTTGCAGGTAGGGCATTCCACGGCCTCACCACTCTTTGCGTAAAAAACCCACCTCTGACCTCTGTCCTATATCTATTACCCCTCAATTTAAGGCTATGTCCCCTCGTGCTAGCCACCTCCATCCGCGGGAGAAGGCTCTCACTGTCCACCCTATCTAACCCTCTGATCATTTTGTATGCCTCTATTAAGTCACCTCTTAACCTTCTTCTCTCTAACGAAAACAACCTCAAGTCCATCAGCCTTTCCTCATAAGATTTTCCCTCCATACCAGGCAACATCCTGGTAAATCTCCTCTGCACCTGTTCCAAAGCTTCCAAGTCCTTCCTATAATGAGGCGACCAGAACTGTACGCAATACTCCAAATGCGGCCGTACTAGAGTTTTGTACAACTGCAACATGACCTCATGGCTCCGGAACTCAATCCCTCTACCAATAAAGGCCAACACACCATAGGCCTTCTTCACAACCCTATCAACCTGGGTGGCAACTTTCATGTTGTGATTCATGTATAAGAACACCCTGATCCCTCTACATTGCAGCTTCTGCAGTCTACCCTCACGTTAAATAATCTTCCACTTTTCTATTCGCGCTGCTGTATTGGGCAACCTGACGTTTTCCGACATTGTGCGCCAACCCATTTTTCCTATTCACTTACCCCCCCGTCCACGTCCCTTTGCAGAACCTCGCGGTGGGAAGCTGCCTACCGTTTGCTGATGGCGGGATCGTCAGCTCTCGCCGCTGTCAATGGAATTTCCCATTGAAGCAACCCCGCGTCATCGGGAAATCCACGGGCGGGGGCGCGCTGCCAGTGGGACCGGAGAATCCCGTTGCCAGCGAACGACTAGAGAATTCCAACCTTTGTATTCTCCTCATAACTCACTATTCTACCTATCTTTATATTATCAGCAAATTTGGCAACAATATAATCGGTCCCATCGTCCAAGTCATTAATATAAATTGAAAAAAGTCCCACCACTGATCTCTGTCACACTCACTTGTTAATTTGTCAATCTAATCATGGGTCATCTAGTCCGGCTCTCTGTTTCTCGTTAGTTAATCAATTCTCTATCCGTCCAAATATCACCCCAACATCACCCCAGATAACCTGAACTCTTTCTCACCTTACGCAGTAACCATTCAAGTAGTTCATGAAAGCCTTTCAGAAGTCCAAATACACTGCATATACAGTGGGCGGCACGGTAGCCCAGTGGTTAGCACTATGGTTCCACAGCACCAGCATCCCAGATTCGATTCCCGGCTTGGGTCACTGTCTGTGCGGAGTCTGGACGTTCTCCCCGTGTCTGCATAGGTTTCCTCCGGGTGCTCCGGTTTCCTCCCACAAGTCCCGAAAGACATGCTTGTTAGGTAATTTGGACATTCTGAATTCTCCCTCTGTGTACCTGAACAGGTGCCGGAATGTGGCAACTAAGGGCTTTCCACAGTAACTTCAGTGTTAATGTAAGCCTACTTGTGACCAATAAAGATTATTATTATATGCTAGTTCCCCTTTATCCACTATGCTTGTTAAATCCTCACCTGAACTCTAGTAAATCTATCACATATGATTTCCCTTTCACAAAACCATGTTGACTCTGCCCAATAGTACTATGATTTTCTCAATGTTCTGCTACTACCTCTTTCATAATGGATTCAAGCATTTTCCCAATGACAGATGTAAGATTCTCTGGCCTTTAGTTTCTTCGTGGGCAGCACGGTAGATAGCAAGTGGATAGCACCGTGGCTTCACAGCGCCAGGGTCCCAGGTTCGATTCCCCACTGGGTCACTGTCTGTGCGGAATCTGCACGTTCTCCCCGTGTCTGCGTGGGTTTCCTCCGGGTGCTCCGGTTTCCTCTCACAGTCCAAAGATTTGCAGGTTAGGTGGATTGGCCATGATAAATTGCCCTTAGTGACCTTAGTTACTAGGGGTTATTGGGTTACGGGGATAGGGTGGAAGTGAGGGTTTAAGTGGATCAGTGCAGACTCAATGGGCCGAATGGCCTCCTTCTGCACTGTACGTTCTATGTTTCTTGCTTTCTGTCTCTCCCTCCTTTCTTGAACTTTTGGTGGTAGAGGCGGGCACGATAGCATCATTTAAGAGGCATCTAGACAGGTATATGAACGGGCGGGGAACAGAGGGAAGTAGACCTTGGAAAATAGGCGACAGGTTTAGATAAAGGATCTGTATCGGCGCAGACTGGGAGGGCCGAAGGGCCTGTTCCTGTGCTGTCATTTTCTTTGTTCTTTGAATGACAGTGTTACATTTGTTGGTTCCCAATCCACTTGGATCTTTCAGTATCTAGGGAATTTTGAGGCTCAAAGTATGCAGACTGTTAGATCCAGGGGACTTGTCAGCCTTTAATCCCATTAGTTTTCCCAGTTCTTTTCCTCTAGCGATCGTGACTGTTTTAAGTTCCCCCACTTTGAACACCTGCTTTTCGGCTATTTTTGAGATGGTTTTTGTGTCATCCATCCAGACAAATACAAAATTCATAGAATCAGAGAATTCCTACAGTGCAATGTCCACCATGCCTGTAAGAATCATAAATTCACCCCGGCGATACTAGACGCCTCTCTCAAAAGCTGGAGACGGGACGAGGGGACACTGACGGGATCTACACATAGACGGCAGGGCAGCGAATCTGGGGGAACTGATGGACAAGCTACAGCTCCCAAACGGGAATGGGTTGTGATGCATGAAACTAATGATTTTCTTTTCAAGGAGACAGCAACGTTACCCCAATGACCAGGACACCCCCTAGTGGACAGACTATTAACCGCAGACGAACTAGAGGATGGTAACTGCGCCGACATGTACAGACAACGACTGGTGGAGATCAGGTCATCACAGGACGAGACAAGGGAAAAATGGGAGGAAGAATTAGGCATGAAAATAGGTGAGGGATCGAGGCACTGCACAGGGTAAACCTCACCTCCTCATGCACAGGATTGAACCTAACGCAGCTGAAGGTGGTGCTCAGGGCGCACTTGACCAGAACACGCATGAGCGGGTTCTTTCCCGAGGTGGAGGACGGTGCCAGGGAGGCCCGACCAACCACGCCCACATGTTCCGGCCCTGTCCCAGACCTGCCGGGTAATGGACCACCTTCCTCGAGCTCAAGGTTGTGGGGGGGGGGGGGGGTGAGGGTGGAACCGTGCCCAAAGGTGGCGGCCTTCGGGGCATCAGAAATGCCAGAACTCTTCACCGGGCGAGGGCTAGATGCCCTAGCCTTCGCCTCCCTAGTTGCCCGCCAGAGAATCCTGCTCGACTGGCTGTCCAAACCTGGCCGGAATCCTCAAATTTGGAAAAAATTAAACTCGGCATCAGGGGATCGGAAGAGGGCTTCCACAAAACATTGAAGCAATTCACCAACTTGTTTGAGGGGTTGTTCGGAAGGACTAATGCAACAACACTGCCAAATGTAAATACCCAATATGTAAAAAAGGGGGCAGGGGAGAGAAGGGAAGGGGGAGGGGTTAAGCCATGGGAGGGGGCATGATTTCGAGGATTTATGTTTGCACCGGTGTGTTATTCTATCTTGTTGTGTTGTACTATTGTGTATTATATAAAATGAAAATCTTAATAAAAATATATCTTTGTAAAGAATTCCTAGTGTACAAGGAGGCCATTCGGCCCATTGAGTCTGCACTGACCCTCTGACAGAGCGCCCTACCTGGGCCCAATCCCCCGCCCTAGTTCCAGAACCGTGTAACCCCGTCTAACCTTTTGGAGACTAAGGGGTAACTTAGTACGGCCAATCCGCCTAACCTGCACATCTCCGGAAACCAGAGCAACCGGAGGAAACCCACGCAGACACGAGGAGAACGTGCAAACTCCACACAGACAGTCGCCCAAGGTTGGAATTGAACCCGGGTCCCTGGTGCTGTGAGGCAGCAGTGCTAACCCCTGTGCCGCCCAAAGATTCTGCCTCAAAGACCTCTGAAGGAAGAGATTTCAAAAGACTCTGTGAGAGAAATGTCTTCTTCATCTTAAATGGACCACCCCCCTATTTTCAAACCGTGTTTTCCTTCTCTTTCACCCTCCAAGATCTGTAGGTGCCACGTTGCATGTTTACCTCCCAATCTACTTATTGAATGGTTCTGGATTCAGCACTACCGCACGGATTTGCAGTCCGGGTCACCATCTCAAGGCCACTGTTGGATATGCACTCAAGCCGGGACAGGCCCTGGGTTCCAGTGCCTTTGACAATACCTAATGCCCAGAACATGCTCTTCGTACGGGGGGGCGAGGATCCACGGGCAACACAAAGTCGGGCCTTTCAGCAAGGAGGCTGCAGTGCTTAAAGGGCCGTATCCCTTGTTACTTTCTCTTGTGTCTTACACAAAGAATCAATCGCATGGGTAAACCTGGTGCTTTTCATAAACTGAGCTCAGCTGGGATCATTTGTACCGACTGAACAGTTAACCAATTCATTGTCCTGAGATTGACACAATAGGATATCTGCGAGACGCCCATATCATTTTGGATTGACATCAATCACACCGGGTTCCTCCATTTAAGACCAAGGGAACAAATAGGTTTATTCAATCGTGTAGGTAAACAAGCAGTAACAGTGAGCTGCTCCAGTCAGCGGAAACAACACAGGTGCTTCAAACCAGTTCATTGAACAGACCAACCCATCTATCGAGTTCCTGTGAATGTGTTTCTTCGCAGATCTGCCAAACTATCGTCCTAGAAGAGAAGTGTCCATTGGCCCAATATCTTAGTATGACATCCACGTTGCCATCCAACAAAGTGCCTTCCCACCAACTGTTGCCAAAGGCAAAACTAACAAAGGTTTTGAGTTCTTGAACCTAGAAAATCGCTCAAAATCTAATTTTGCGGTTCAGATAAGGGACTTCCTCGTTAAATTATAGCAAAACAAGCTCATGAAGAGCTAATGCTGTTAAATTTGGGGCTGATTTAGCACAGGGCTAAATCGCTGGCTTTGAGAGCCGACCAAGGCAGGCCAGCAGCGCGGTTCAATTCCCGTATCAGCCTCCCCGAACAGGCGCCGGAATGTGGCGACTAGGGGCTTTTCACAGTAACTTCATTTGAAGCCTACTTGTGACAATAAGCGATTTTCATTTCATTCATTTTTCATAATGCTGATCGGCTAATGTTTTTGCTCAATAGGATACTAATGTCCGTTAACTGTCCCCAACATCTCCAAAGGGCTGGAACCAGGCTCGAACCCTCCCTTCGACGGGTAATGTTGTTTCCAAAAACGTCAAATCTGACGAATGGCCAGTTAAGCTGACCTGGTGTTGGAAGGCAGGCTGGGAGGGGGTTGGGAGCCAATGAGGAGTAGCTGACTATCAAAGAGAGGTGGGCAGCCATTTTAAATCACGAAGGGTCCACTTAAAGGCCGATTCCTCATGGAGGCAGCCTCCCTACGATAGATTGGGGACTAAAATCAAGTCCTGCTCAAGGTTAACCTCCACGGCGAGGTCCCCAATCCAGTTCAACGACTTGGACCTCGGACTCGACCAGGAGGAGTGAGAGCTGCTGCACTTTCCCATGACAACAACAACTTGCATTTGGGTAGCCCCTTGGAATGTAGAGGCTTGTACAGAGAGTTGAGCTGCAGCCACTCAGAGGAGAGCGTGACAGGAGCATGGGGAGCAGGATCAGGAATAGGCCGTTCGGCCCTTCCCGGCCTGCTCCGCCCTCCAACTAGGCCGTGGCTGCGTAGAGCGGGTACATGGAGTTAAGCTGAGTGAGCAGCACGTGCGCAATATCAAACAGCATTCTTGGGAGGGCGACCAACGTCTGGAGAACAACAGATGCCAGGATGTGTCTGTTCCCAGTTTGATCAGTGTAATCAGGTTGGGCAGGACTAAAACTCAGTTTGAGAAATTAGCTGTTGCTGTTAATCAGTCTTGAGGTTAAAACCGTGGGGTCTAAATCACACACACAGAAGTGTCGAGACAGGTGTTTGCCTTGACACAATGCCTTCAACATCGCTGTGATACCCCAATACACTTGACAGCTCCTTACATACTTTACAGGTGTAGTTATTGTCACGTTGGCAATTGCACCACTCAAATTGCATCCAACAAGGTTCCAGAAACATTAAATCTGACAGATGGCCAGTTAAGCTGACCTGGGGCTGGATTCTCCGCTTCTGGGGCTATGTCCCCACGTTGTCGTGGGAACGATGGTGTTTTACGCCAGAAAAATGGCACAAAATGACCACCGATTCGCCCCGTTGCTGGGGGCTAGCAGGACGGCAGCGTAGAATAGTGTTCTTCAAACTTTTTTTCCGGGGACCCATTTTTACCAACTGGCTGACCTTCGCGACCCACGATGGCCGACCTTTGCGACCCACGGCAGCCGACCTTCGCGACCCACGCCAGCCGACCTTTACGACCCACGCCAGCCGACCTTCGCGACCCACGCCGGCCGACCTTTGCGACCCACGCCGGCCGACCTTTGCGACCCACGCCGGCCGACCTGCGCGACCCACGATGGCCGATCTGTGCGACCCACGCCGGCTGACCTGCGCGACCCACGCCGGCCGACCTTCGCGACCCACGCCGGCCGACCTTCGCGACCCACGTCGGCCGACCTGTGCGACCCACGATGGCCGATCTGTGCGACCCACCATTTTCTCTGACCCTGTTTGCTGCTGACAAAAATGGAGGAAATGGTTTTGGATCCCTTCTGCCCTCGTACAGGCTCCTCCAATGGAACCTGTTGGATGAAGGTGAAGCCTTCCGGTGTCGGAAAGTATGGAGTCTCCGTCTGTCCAAAGTTCTGCATTTTTTCCTGTAAAATTTAATCAAATAAACCCTCCCCCGAGCTTGTAACGAAAAAATGAGTAAAATAAATGAAACAAATGAATAAAACCCTCCCGAACTTGTAAAAAAAAATACAATGAATAAAATAAATGAAAAAAAAAATATTAAATGAATAAAATAAATGAATAAATGAATAAAAACCACTACAGAACTTGTAAAACAAAAAGCTGCAACTGTTTGAAAAAACCGTTAAAACAAAGCGGCTTCATTGCGCATGCGTGCCGATCAAATTTTTTTTTAAACATGTCGCGGCCGCTGGCAGCCGGCGTTATGAGGAGCCGGCTGCTGGACGGGGATTTGCGCTTTTGGGAGCGCCGCGGACAACAGCTCCGCGACCCGAGGGTCGCGCCCCCGACTTTGAAGAACACTGGCGTGGAGCACCCAGCTCTAGCTGCTGATATGCCCCGGGGGAATTGCCAGGCCTGTGGCCGCGCATGCACACGGATGAGGCCTGCAGCGACCGCGCCGTGCTACATGGTGCTAGCCGCTCGCGGACCCGGCCCGCGAAATAGCCCCCCCCCCCTTTGGCCGGCTCGCACGTCCCGGACCAGCCCCCACAATGCCCCAGCCCCGAATAATGTCCCCCCTCTGCCCGCGGATCGGCTCCTCCCCCGACTGTGGTGGGCGCTGGACCGTGTCCGCAGCCACCTCGGCGAGTTCCAGACGGGTGAGACCGTGAGAGACGCACGGCGTCGGGAACCCGGCCGGTCGGGGGCGGAGCATCGGGGGGGGGGGGGCTGGCCTCAGGCAATGTCCCGAGGCCATCGATACGAGTCACGGTATACTCCTGGAGTACGCCGCTTTGGAGGGGGCGGAGCATCGCGAAAAAGGCGTTGCCCCCGATTTGGTCGGAAACTCGGATTCTCCGGCCGATTTCGGCGTCGGCGACTGGAGAATCCCGCCCTGGTCTTGACAGGAAAGCCGGCTGGGAGGGGGTTGGGAGCCAATGAGGAGTAGCTGTCTACCAAAGAGAGGTGGGCAGCCATTTTAAATCACTTAGGGGCCGATTCCTCAGGGAGGCAGCCTCCGTACGATAGATTGGGGAGCCATTGGAGATGGAGGCTCCATGGCACTAAGAGGGAACCCTCCCCCCAACCCCTCCCCACTCCTCACCCCATCCTAATGGACTATCCAGAAGGCCCTGCTTGTTTGGTCCCTGGGAATTTTAATTTAAAACTTCGGCTGCCGCCGAGAATTACGCAGCTGGGGATGGGAGAATCCTGCCCAATATCTCTGCCACGCACTCCCTCAGTAAGGCACTGAAATGTCAGCCGAGTTGAATGTAGGAATTTCAGAGATATTGGGCGCGATTCTCCGCAAATGAGGAGAGTCGTGAAGGCTGCCGTGAAACTGGCCGTGTTTCACGGCAGCCTCCGCGCCCCTTCCCGGGACCCGATTCTCCACCCCGGTCGGGGCTAGCAGCGCGGCCCCGTGAAGAACGGCATCGCGGGCTTAGCGACCGTCGCTAAACCCGCGCGCCAAGCGTCACGCCGGCTGACGCGCACGATGATGTCAGCCACGCATGCGCGGTTTGGACGGCTCCAATCCGTGCATGCGCAGATGACGTCATCACGCATATGCGTGAAACCCGCGCATGCGCGGCCCGTTATGCCCCTCAGCCGCCCCGCGGACTGATCCAGCGGGACGGCGGAGGAACAAAGAGTGCGCGGGGTTCGGACCCGCTGCCCGCGATCGGTGGGCACCGATCGCGGGCCCATGGCACCCTTGGCACGGCCGTGGTGCGGCCATGCCAATTGGTGTCATGGTTACCCAGAACGGCACTTTGCGGCCGTTTTCACGAACCATGATAGCAGGTGTGTTGGAGTTCGTGAAAACGGCCGTAAAGGCCTGGGAAATCGGCCCATCGGATAGGGGAGAATCGCTGCTCGCCGTAAAAAAACGGCGAGCAGCGATTCGTGTCGCGGGGCGGCCGTGGGGGGGGGGGGGAGAATAGCGGGAGGTCGGGAAAAATGTCGGCAAGGCCCTCCCACTATTCTCCGACCCGTCGTGGGGGATGGAGAATCGCGCCCATTGAGCGCGATTCTCAGTAACTGAGGCTGATGGTTGACGCCGACGCACAATTCACGACAGCAAAACTGGTGCCGCATCTGGACAGAATCAGCGACTGCGGAGGGGCTGGCACCGGCACCACGTGGAACACAATCGATTCCAATGGGAAACCATTCCGGATTCACGGGGTCCGTGATTGACACTCGGGAGGCTGACAAGCTGCAGCCGCACATACACATTACACTCCCCACACACACTCATCCCAACCGCACACACATTACACTCCCCACACACACTCATTCCAGCCGCACACACACATTACACTCCCCACACACACTCATCCCAACCGCACACACACTCATCCCAGCCGCACACACACTCATTACACTCCCCACACACACTCATCCCAGCCGCACATACACATTACACTCCCCACACACACTCATCCCAACCGCACACACATTACACTCCCCACACACACTCATTCCAGCCGCACACACACATTACACTCCCCACACACACTCATCCCAACCGCACACACACTCATCCCAGCCGCACACACACACATTACACTCCCCACACACACTCATCCCAACCGCACACACATTACACTCCCCACACACACTCATTCCAGCCGCACACACACATTACACTCCCCACACACACTCATCCCAGCCGCACACACATTACACTCCCCACACACACACTCATCCCAGCCGCACACACACATTACACTCCCCACACACACTCATCCCAGCCGCACACACACATTACACTCCCCACACACACTCATCCCACCCGCACACACACATTACACTCCCCACACACACTCATCCCAGCCGCACACACACATTACCCTCCCCACACACACTCATCCCAGCCGCGCACACACATTACACTCGCCACACACACTCATCCCAGCCGCACACACACATTACACTCCCCCCACACACTCATCCCAGCCGCACACACACATTACACTCCCCACGCACACTCATCCCAGCCGCACACACACATTGCACTCCCCACGCACACTCATCCCAGCCGCACACACACATTACACTCCCCACACACACTCATCCTAGCCCCACACACACATTTCACTCCCCACACACACTCATCCCAGCCGCACACACACATTACACTCCACACACACACTCATCCTAGCCCCACACACATTACACTCCCCACACACACTCATCCCAGCCGCACACACACATTACACTCCCCACACACACTCATCCCAGCCTCACACACACATTACACTCCCCACACACACTCATCCCAGCCCCACATACACATTACACTCCCCACACACACTCATCCCAGCCGCACACACACATTACACTCCCCACACACACTCATCCCAGCCGCACACACACGTTACACTCCCCACACACACTCATCCCAGCCGCACACACACATTACACTCCCCACACACACTCATCCCAGCCGCACGCACACATTACACTCCCCACACACACTCATCCCAGCCGCATACACACATTACACACCCCACACACACTCATCCCAGCCGCACACACACATTACACTCCCCACACACACTCATCCCAGCCGCACACACACATTACACTCCCCACACACACTCATCCCAGCCGCACACACACATTACACTCCCCACACACACTCATCCCAGCCAACAAGATGGCACTGGATGTGCTGGAGCGCCCCCATACAGATGATGAGTTGGCTGGGGCCAGAAGGCACCTAGTGGGGGTGGTCTGGAGGGGACACCTACATGACCTGTGGCCCTAAGTTCACAGTGGGCTGTTAGCGGCGTGCGCAGCTGCGTGGCTGCCTTGCCGGCTGCGGCAATGGTGTTCCGTGTCCATCCACCCCGGCCCCACAGCCACACCTCCTGGACACACACTGCTACTCCCCCCGGCCCTGGCAGAAGCCCCCTGGCTCCCAAAATACCTGGCTGCCCTGCACACCGGGATGCGGGAATGCAGCTGTCAAACTCACTCTAACCCTGACCTTTAACCCTTACTGCACCAAATGCATATGCTACAATGGGCGGGTCAAGTAGCAGAACTGTCAGCAAACTATAGCGATGTTGGAGACTTTCCGTCCCCCCTCTCTCCCCTCAGCAGCCACGATGGTTTCAGGATTTTTAAAAGCACAAGTGAACCTCACAATCGGGAACTCGGCCCATCGGAGGCGGAGCATCGCGGAGGCCCCGGGGAATACCGGGTCAGGCCCGCTAATAGAACATAGAACAGTACAGCACAGAACAGGCCCTTCGGCCCTCAATGTTGTGCCGAGCAATGATCACCCTACTCAACCCACGTATCCACCCTATACCCGTAACCCAACAACCCCCCCTTAACCTTACTTTTTTTTTAGGACACCACGGGCAATTTAGCATGGCCAATCCACCTAACCCGCACATCTTTGGACTGTGGGAGGAAACCGGAGCACCCGGAGGAAACCCACGCACACACAGGGAGGACGTGCAGACTCCGCACAGACAGTGACTTGCAAATAGTGTTTACTCCACGTGCGTTCCAGACCGCATTGACGCCGCTGTCGAGGCGACGGAGAATTGTGATTTGGCATCGATTCAGCATCCGCTGTGATTTTAGAGTTGGAATCTATTCACCGCCCAATCGCATTTCGTGATTTCGGCTTCAGCCAATAGACAATCCCGCCCATTGTATTAGAACATAGAACATAGAACAGTACAGCACAGAACAGGCCCTTCGGCCCTCGATGTTGTGCCGAGCAATGATCACCCTACTTAAACCCACGTAACCCGTAACCCAACAATCCCCCCATTAACCTTACACTACGGGCAATTTAGCATGGCCAATCTACCTAACCCGCACATCTTTGGACTGTGGGAGGAAACCGGAGCACCCGGAGGAAACCCACGCACACACGGGGAGGACGTGCAGACTCCACACAGTTTATATTCATTTGGTGCAGCAAGGGTTAACGGTCTGGATTACAGCGAGTTTGACTGCTGCAGTCACGTATCCTGGTGTGCAAGGCAGCCAGGTATTTTGGGAGCCAGACGTGCAAGTAAAGCATCATACAAATTTGGGCGAATGGATTTCTGTTTATATTGAGAGGGTTCCGCGGAGCAGTCAATAAGAGCCATGGGTCGGGATCCTCCGTTCCGCCAGCCGGCCAATGGTATTTCCTATTGTGGCCACCCCACGCTGTCGGGAAACTCGTGGGCGTAAGTGCGCTGCCGGCGAAGCGGCGGATCCCGACAGCAGAGAATTCAGCCCCATATTTCTATTTCTTCGTGGAATCACCCCTGAAGTGAGGAATCTTTCCCTCACAATCTCAGAAAACTAAATATTGGGGCTTCTATCCGGTATCCGAGCTCCTGTTGGATCTGGCCCGGCATCGGAATGCAGCCAGACTGGGTAAAATTAAACAGCAGCTTGGAAAAGAGAAATGATCAGAGCGATGGTGGCAGCACGGTAGCGTTGTGGTTAGCACAATGGCTTCACAGCTCCAGGGTCCCAGGTTCAATTCCGGCTTGGGTCACTGTCTGTGCGGAGTCTGCACATCCTCCCCGTATGTGCATGGGTTTCCTCCGGGTGCTCCGGTTTCCTCAAACAGTGCAAAGATGTGCAGGTTAGGTGGATTGGCCATGGTAAATTCCCCTCAGTGTCCAGAATTGCCCTTAGTGTTGGGTGGGGTTACTGGGTTATGGGGATAGGGTGGCGGTGTTAACCTTGGGTAGGGGGCTCTTTCCAGGAGCCGGTGCAGACTCGATGGGCCGAATGGCCTCCTTCTGCACTGTAAATTCTATAATTCTAAATTCTATGATGGGGAAAGGGCGATCGGGCTGAATAGTCGATTACGGTGCTTCAGGATTTTGTAATTCTGTTATAATGTGTTTAAGTTTGAAGTGGAGCTTGAAGATGCAAATTTCATGATTAGGTCCAAACACCGAGCTGAACACAGGACAGGATCCTCCCTCCGTTCACAGTGAATGGATTCTTCCATCCGGCTGCAGTGAATGGAAGATGCGGCTGAGTGCCAAATTCTCCGTCCTCGCTCGCAGCGATAGTGGGCAGACGCGCCAGGGAGAATCCCGGCCGGAAACTCGCTTTGAAGCTTGGGACACACACACGAGGCTCACCCCCCACGGCTGTCCTGAGGAGGACGTGCAGCTTATTCCTGCTCTGCTAGCCGGCCCTGGCGGTGGGGCCCAAGGCGCTCTCGGCCTCTGCCACCCCGCGCCCAGGCCCGGCGGCGGCCGCCTTCCCACCGCCGGGGAACAGGGGTGTCCTGCCTCTCCTCCCTGGCTACCGGCTGTGTCTCCAGCTCTGCATCGGCAAATCCCAGGCCGCTCTCAGGGAGTGGCATCTTCTTGGCTGGAGTGAGAGTGTGTGGGGAGTGGAGTGTTTATATGTGACTCCGGCTTGTCAGGCTCCCCAGTGCCAATCCCGACTGCAGCCAATCCAATGCTGGAATCGCACTTTTCCACACGGCCAGGACTGGCCCGTTATCATGGCCTGAATTTCTCCGGGCCAACGCCATTATTGGGGCAGCGGAAAGCCTTTAATTCAGTCCCGGCGTCAGCACTTAGTCTCCTGCCTGTTAACTGTTCCTCCTGCACAGCTTTCCAGCAATTTTGTGTTTATATTTCAGATTTCCAACATCTTCAGTATTTTGCATTTATCACAAGCACACTACCTGGATTGGATTGGATTGGATTGGATTTGTTTATTGTCACGTGTACCGAGGTACAGTGAAAAGCATTTCTCTCCGAGCAGCTCAACAGATCATTCAGTACATAAAAAGAAAAGGAAATAAAAGAAAATACATAATAGGGCAACACAACATATACAATGTAACTACATGACACCGGCATCGGGTGAAGCATACAGGGTGTAGTGTTAATGAGGTCAGTCCATAAGCATTGTGCAGCACGGTGGCATTGTGGATAGTACAATCGCTTCACAGCTCCAGCGTCCCGGGTTCGATTCCGGCTTGGGTCACTGTCTGTGCGGAACAGGCCGAAGGGCCTGTTCTGTGCTGTACTGTTCTATGTTCTATGTTGGGTCACTGTCAGTGCGGAGTCTGCACGTCCTCCCCGTGTGTGCGTGGGTTTCCTCCGGGTGCTCCGGTTTCCTCCCACAGTCCAAAGGTGTGCAGGTTAGGTGGATTGGCCATGAGAAATTACCCTTCGTGTCCAAAATTGCCCTTAGTGTTGGGTGGGGTTACTGGGTTATGGGGATAGGGTGGAGGTGTTAATCTTGGGTAGGGTGCTCTTTCCAGGAGCCGGTGCAGACTCGATGGGCCGAATGGCCTCCTTCTGCACTGTAAATTCTATGAAAAAAAAATAAAAAATAAGAGGGTCGTTTAGGAGTCTGGTGACAGCGGGGAAGAAGCTGTTTTTGAGCCTGTTCGTGCGTGTTCTCAGACTTCTGTATCTCCTGCCCGAAGGAAGAAGTTGGAAGAGTGAGTAAGCCGGGTGGGAGGGGTCTTTGATTATGCTGCCCACTTTCCCCAGGCAGCGGGAGGTGCCTAGGCCTGGGCCCAATCCCCCGCACTTTCCCTGTGACCTACACCCACCTAACCTGCACATCCTTGGACTGTGGGAAGAAACCGGAGCACCCGGAGGAAACCCACGCAGACACGGGGAGGATGTGCAGACTCCGCGCAGACAGTCACCCGAGGCCGGAATTGAACCCGGGTCCCTGGCGCTGTGAGGCAACCATGCTAACCACTGTGCCACCCTGCCGTGCTGCCCTCTGTGGCTTGGTATCAAATTTTACTTGCTCAATGTGAAACATCTTGGTTTACTTTATTATTTTTGGAGGCGCTAAATACAAACTATTAGGTCCAGCTTGGATTAGTAAACATTTACTTCATGGATAACGGAGCCAGTTCCATTAGAAATACCTCACCAGCATTGTTTAGATATTTGTGTATTTTTAAGGCCAAATATAATTTCATGGAGTCTTACGCTGCTTATATTTTTAAACTTTCTCTGAACTCTCTGCGTGATTCTGCTCCACCACAGTCACGTTTATATTGATATTCCGAGGTTAGTTCCCATAGCCCGGGTCCCTCTCAGAGAGCAAGATTAAACAGATGCGTTTTGGAAGCTTGGTGGTTCTAAAGAGTTGCGCTTCCCCCAGGGTCTTAGTGCCTATCTTCAGACTCACCATGCTCAGTGTAGTAATCCACGGGAGGCAGGAGTTCCATCACCACACCAATATTTATTTACAATAACGATATTACAGGAGCAGCTACAAACAGGGCTGCTAGCAGTCCAGTCAACTTAAGGCTGGCTCACAAAGCCTACACAGGTGATTATATGGGCCCCCTCAATGAGCTATCATTGAGGGAGCTCATACTCCAATTGGCCAACCAATAAAGCCAATTGGAGTTCATTGCACTCAGTAACAGCTTTGTGTTAGAATTAGCACCTATCCTTGACCATCATCATCATCATCACACCACAAGTCCAGATCATTCTTGGTGCTCTGCTTAGTTACATCATCGCAGAGCACTATTGAGCACATTCTGCGCTTTTGAGGGTTGCCAATCCGCCAGGATTGCCCTGGAGCCTCTATGAATTGGGTGGGAGGGTGAGCTGTGAGGAGGATGCAGAGATCCCTCAGTGTGACTTGGACGGGTCGAGCGAGCGGGCAAATGAATGGCAGATGCATCGTCATGTGGATAAATGTGAGGTCATCCACTTTGGTGGCAAAAATGAGAAGGCAGACTATTATCTGAATGGCCATAAATAAGGAGAGGGGAATGTGTAACAAGACCTGGGTGTCCTCGTACACCAGTTGCTGAAGGTAAGCATGCAGGGGCAGCAGGCGGTAAAGAAGGCAAATGGTATGTTGGCCTTCATAGCGAGAGGTATCGACTACAGGAGCAGGGATGTGTTGCGGCAATTATACAGGGCCTTGGTGAGGCTACACCTGGAGAATTGTGTGCAGTTTTGGTCTCCTTATCTGAGAAAGGATGTTCTTGCTCCAGACGGAGAGGAGCAAAGATTTACCAGATTGATTCCTGGGGTGGCAGGACTGACGTACGAGGAGAGATTGAGACGGTTAGGATTGTTCTCGCTGGAGTTCAGAAGAATGAGGGGGGATCTCATAGAAACCTATAAAATTCTAACAGGACTGGGACAGGGTAGATTCAGGAAGGATGTTCCCGATGGTGGGGGTGCCCAGAATCGGGGGTCAAAGTCTGAGGATACGGGGTAGACCATTTAGGACAGAGAAATCTTTTCACCCAGAGAGTGGTCGGCCTGTGGAATTCGTTACCGCAGGAGGTGGTTGAAGCCAAAACATTGTGGGAGGGATTCTCTGCTGGTGGGATTCTCCGTGGGGTGGTCACAATGGGAAATGCCATTGGCAGACGGCAGGAACGGAGAATCCCGCTAACGGCGAGGGCGCGCCACCGAGGAACAAGCGGCTGGCGGAGCGGAGAATCCTGCCTTGTATATTTTCAGGAAGCAGTTGAATATCGCACTTGGGGTGAAGGGGGGGCAAAGGATTTGGAGGGAAGGTGGGGTTAAGCTATTGAGTTGATGATCAGCAATGATCACAATGAATGGCGGAGCAGGCTCGAAGGGCCGAATGGCTCCTACGTTTCTATGAATTGGAGGGTCGAAATCCTGGAACTCCCTCCCTATCAGCACGGTGGGTGTACCTACACCACATGGACTGCAGCGAGGCAACTCACCCACCACCTTGTGGCAGGGTCAAACCTGCCCCCCTGAACACTGCCTGGCAGAGGCAGTCAGCACTGAAATAAAAATGAAATGAAAATCGCTTATTGTCACGAGTAGGCTTCAATGAAGTTACTGTGAAAAGCCCCTAGTCGCCACATTCCGGCGCCTGTTCGGGGAGGCTGGTACGGGCTGCCAGTGTAGGATGACTGATTGGCGCACTCAGACAGGGCGTTGGGGGTAAAGAGTCCGATTTGCGTGCGAACGTGCTCAGGAGTCCGGACTCGAGAGTTGTTTTTTGAGCGCAAGATTACCACAAATGGGTTCTGCGGTTCACAGCGTTGCCTAATTGAGCAGCAAATCATCCATCAAACAGAACGCTCGCAAATTATATCGCAGGGCTCGGAAAATAATGAAATTCCTGATCATTACAGAGTTTGTTATTAAAGACCTACTGCTTTCACTGGGAGCTTTGACTCTTTCTGTTGAATGTGTTAAGTGAAGATTCATCTCAAACTCTTCCTATTCTTCTCTCTTATCCATACAACCATCACCCACTTTATCTTCAATTCCTATCCAGGCTTTTAAAACTCAAGTGAGCTGTCATCTCATCGACATTTCCTCATTTTTCTTGTCTTGTATTATGGCCCCGATGTCATAGAATCATAGAGGTTTACAGCATGGAAACAGGCCATTCGGCCCAACTTGTCCATGCCGCCCAGTCTTTACCACTGAGCTAGCCCCAATTGGCCCATATCCCTCTATACCCATCTCACCCATAGAACATAGAACAGTACAGCACAGAACAGGCCCTTCGGCCCTCGATGTTGTGCCGAGCAATGATCACCCTACTCAAACCCACGTATCCACCCTATACCCGTAACCCAACAACCCCCCCCCTTAACCTTACTTTTTAGGACACTACGGGCAATTTAGCATGGCCAATCCACCTAACCCGCACATCTTTGGACTGTGGGAGGAAACAGGAGCACCCGGAGGAAACCCACGCACACACGGGGAGGACGTGCAGACTCCGCACAGACAGTGACCCAGCCGGGAATCGAACCTGGGACCCTGGAGCTGTGAAGCATTTATGCTAACCACCATGCCACCGTGCTGCCCCAAGTAACTGTCTAAATGCTTTCTGAAAGAGAGAATTGTACCCGCCTCTACCACTGCCTCTGGCAGCCCGTTCCAGACACTCACCGCCCTCTGTGTGAAAAAATTGCCCCTCTGGACCCTTTTGTATCCCTCTGCTCTCACTTTACACTGCGCCCTCTAGCTTTGGCAAAGGGTGTTGGGCGGGTCTCCATTCCCTGGCACCAATTTTGTAATCGGCGATCGGGTGGAGAATCCATTTTGACGCCAAAATCGAGGGCGGCGCCTATTTGACGCAGGTTTTGTATGCTCCGCCCCCTCTGAAATGGTGTCAGCGGGTCAGCCGAAGGCTCCGCCCCCAAAGGGCTGAGTTCCCGACGGCGCGGTTCACTTGTGGTCTCAGCCATGCGGGAACGCGGCGTGGCGGCTGCAGACTGCGTCCGGCGTCTCCAGAGTCGGGCGGGTGTCATGCTGCTGGCTGGGGGGCATCGGCGAGGGCTGGGGGGGGGGGGCCTGGTGGGGGACCGTTGAAGCTCGCCGGCGTGCGCATGCGTGGCCACGGACCCGGCCATTCTCCGGCCGTTTATTTCGTGGAGGCCACCAGCTTTACGTGGTGCGGGTGCCAACCCCTCACCAGTTGGAGGCTCGGTGCTGGGGCGGCACCAAACTTTTCCACGTAAAACGCCACAGGTCCTCTACACTTAACCTCAGAATTGGAGAATCTGGCCCGTTGACTGCCTACGTTATCGATGTCCCTCATTATTTTATAAACCTCTAGAAGATCATCCCTAAGCCTCCTACACTCCAGGGAAAGAACATAGAACATAGAACAGTACAGCACAGAACAGGCCCTTCGGTCCTCGATGTTGTGCCGAGCAATGATCACCCTACTCAAACCCACGTATCCACCCTATACCCGTAACACAACCCCCCCCCCCCCCATTAACCTTACTTTTTAGGACACTACGGGCAATTTAGCATGGCCAATCCACCTAACCCGCACATCTTTGGACTGTGGGAGGAAACCGGAGCACCCGGAGGAAACCCACGGACACACGGGGAGGACGTGCAGACTCCACACAGACAGTGACCCAGCCGGGAATCGAACCTGGGACCAGTCGATCCAGCCTCTCAAACCATCAGGTCCTGGTAGCATGCTCGTAAATCTTTTCTGCGCTTTTCTAGTTTGAGAATATCCTTTCTAGAATAGGGTGACCAGAACTGGACACAACTTCAACAAGACGTCCACTGGACAAACATTCTGATTTAAAGCAAAAACAACCTGACATAATATTCCACAATCGCTTTCCTTCTGTCTCAAAGCTGTCGGATGATTCATGCTTACTCCTATCTCTGTGCCTCCTGATCTCTGTAACCTTCGCCAGCCCTCTCACCCTCTGGGAGAGCTGCAGTCCTCGCATCCTGACCTCCAGCACCACCTTGTGTCTAATCCGTGAACAACCGGTGGCTGGGACATAAATTCAAATGCAGAGTTGAGCTTTAGAATTCAGCTCCCTGAACCTCTCCAGCTCTCTTCCTGATGTGTTGGCTAGTGTGGACTTGAGAGATGAACAGACACTTCCAACACTGATGAAGGTTTAACTCAATTTTATTAACTAACTTCTAACTAACTAATACACAATGACTGTGGGTCTAAATGATGCTAACTTAAACAAGAGACCTAAGCCTTGTCCGAACCAATTGATTCTCTCAGCCCGTGGTGTGAGTCTGTGCTGGGCTGGATGAGTTCTTGTTACACTCAGAGGCAGCACCCAGAATGAGCGGGAACCGTGGTGCCCTCTGCCTTTATAGTGTGTGCATTCTAACTGGTGATTGGCTGCGGTGTTTGTACATGTTGATTGGTCCCTGTGTGTGTCCATCAGTGTGTGTCTGCACCATGATACAGTATATTGGTGTATAATATGACACTTCCTCCTCCTTTAAAAACCCAATTCCTTGACCAAACATTTGGTCATCTGCCCTATTATTTCTTTAATGCAGCTCGGTGTCGAAATATTGCGTTGGAAAATTTCACTACATTGGAGACACTTAATAAGTACGAGTTGTTGTTAGATTAATAAACATTGACTTCAAGGATAACAGAGTTGATTCCGTTCAAAATACCTCAGGAATATTGTGTAGATGTTTGAACATAGCACATAGAACAGTACAGCACAGAACAGGCCCTTCGGCCCTCGATGTTGTGCCGAGCAATGATCACCCTACTCAAACCCACGTATCCACCCTATACCCGTAACCCAACAACCCCCCCCCCCTTAAACTTACTTTTTAGGACACTACGGGCAATTTAGCATGGCCAATCCACCTAACCCGCACATCTTTGGACTGTGGGAGGAAACCGGAGCACCCGGAGGAAACCCATGCACACACGGGGAGGATGCGCAGACTCCGCACAGACAGTGACCCAGCCGGGAATTGAACCTGGGACCCTGGAGCTGTGAAGCATTTATGCTAACCACCATGCTACCGTGCTGCCCATGCTAACGTGCTGCACAAGTTTGTGTACTTTAAAGCCAATTACTCTGTGCGGTTTCATGGAGTCTTACGCTGCTAATATATTTAAACTTTCTCTGAACTCTCTGTGTGATTCTACTACACCACAGTCACGTTTAAGCCACTCTTATATTGATATTCTGAGGACAGTTCCCAAAGCCCAGGTCCCTCACAGTCAGACCAAGATTAAACAGTAGGGTTTGGTACGCTTTGTGGGGGAGCGGGGGTCAGGAAGAGTTATGCTTCCCCCCAGGGTCTTAGTGCCTGTCGGTCAGACTGACTGTGCTCAGTAACAGCATCCTGTTAGAATTAGTGGGCGGGATTCTCCGTTGGCTGACGCCGAAATCGAGAAACGCGATTGGGCGGAGAATAGGTTCCGACGCTAAAATCGGGGCGGCGCCAATTTGACGGCAAATTGCGAATTCTCCGTCACCTCGACAGCGGCGCCAATGTGTCCCGGAACACATGTACAGTAAACCACCGTTTGCATGTCATTAGCGGGCCCGGCCCGGTATTCGCCGGGGCCTCCGCGAATCTCCGCCTCCGATGGGCCGAGTTCCCAACGCCGCGGTTCACTTGTGCTTTTAAAAATCGTCAAACCGGTGCCGTGGCTCCTGAGGGAGAGAGAGGGGGTACGGAACATAGAACATAGAACAGTACAGCACAGAACAGGCCCTTCGGCCCTCGATGTTGTGCCGAGCAATGATCACCCTACTCAAACCCACGTATCCACCCTATACCCGTAACCCAACAACCCCCCCCCCCCTTAACCTTACTTTTTAGGACACTACGGGCAATTTAGCATGGCCAATCCACCTAACCCGCACATCTTTGGACTGTGGGAGGAAACCGGAGCACCCGGAGGAAACCCACGCACACAGGGGGAGGACGTGCAGACTCCACACAGACAGTGACCCAAGCCGGAATCGAACCTTGGACCCTGCAGCTGTGAAGCATTTATGCTAACCACCATGCTACCCTGCTGCCCCAACATCACCATGGTGTGCTGACAGTGGTGCAGCCGGCTGGGGGTGGGGGGGGGGGACTTCTGTCAGGGCCAGGGGGGGGAATAGCGGAAGGTGTCCAGGAGGTGGGCTGTGCGGTTGGGGTAGACGGACATGGGACACCATTGCCGCAGCCGGCAAGGCAGCCATGCAGCTGTGCACGCCGCTGACAGCCCACTGAGAACTTAGGGCCACAGGTCATATAGGTGTTCCCCCCAGGCCACCCTCCAGGTGCCCTCTGGCACCAGCCGACCAATCAACGGGATGGGGGCGCTCCGGCGCAACCAGTGCCGTCTTGTTGGCTATGGTGAGTGTGTGTGGGGAGTGTAATGTGTGTGTGTGGCTGGGATGAGTGTGTGTGGGGAGTGTAATGTGTGTGTGTGGCTGGGATAAGTGTGTGTGGGGAGTGTAATGTGTGTGCGGCTGGGATGAGTGTGTGTGGGGAGTGTAATGTGTGTGTGCGGCTGGGATGAGTGTGTGTGGGGAGTGTAATGTGTGTGTGTGCGGCTGGGATGAGTGTGTGTGGGGAGTGTAATGTGTGTGTGCGGCTGGGATGAGTGTGTGTGGGGAGTGTAACGTGTGTGTGCGGCAGGGATGAGTGTGTGTGGGGAGTGTAATGTGTGTGTGCGGCTGGGATGAGTGTGTGTGGGGAGTGTAATGTGTGTGTGCGGCTGGGGTTAGTGTGTGTGGGGAGTGTAATGTGTGTGTGCGGCTGGGATGAGTGTGTGTGGGGAGTGTAATGTGTGTGTGCGGCTGGGATGAGTGTGTGTGGGGAGTGTAATGTGTATGTGCGGCTGGGATGAGTGTGTGTGGGGAGTGTAATGTGTGTGTGCGGCTGGGATGAGTGTGTGTGGGGAGTGTAATGTGTGTGTGTGGCTGGGATGAGTGTGTGTGAGGAGTGTAATGTGTGTGTGCGGCTGGGATGAGTGTGTGTGGGGAGTGTAATGTGTATGTGCGGCCGGGATGAGTGTGTGTGGGGAGTGTAATGTGTGTGTGCGGCTGGGATGAGTGTGTGTGGGGAGTGTAATGTGTGTGCGGCTGGGATGAGTGTGTGTGGGGAGTGTAATGTGTGTGTGCGGCTGGGATGAGTGTGTGTGGGGAGTGTAATGTGTGTGTGCGGCTGGGATGAGTGTGTGTGGGGAGTGTAATGTGTGTGTGCGGCTGGGATGAGTGTGTGTGGGGAGTGTAATGTGTGTGTGCGGCCGGGATGAGTGTGTGTGGGGAGTGTAATGTGTGTGTGCGGCCGGGATGAGTCTGTGTGGGGAGTGTAATGTGTGTGTGCGGCTGGGATGAGTGTGTGTGGGGAGTGTAATGTGTGTGTGCGGCTGGGATGAGTGTGTGTGGGGAGTGTAATGTGTGTGCGGCTGGGATGAGTGTGTGTGGGGAGTGTAATGTGTGTGTGCGGCTGGGATGAGTGTGTGTGGGGAGTGTAATGTGTGTGTGCGGCTGGGATGAGTGTGTGTGGGGAGCGTAATGTGTGTGTGCGGCTGGGATGAGTGTGTGTGGGGAGTGTAATGTGTGTGTGCGGCTGGGATGAGTGTGTGTGGGGAGTGTAATGTGTGTGTGTGGCTGGGATGAGTGTGTGTGGGGAGTGTAATGTGTGTGTGCGGCTGGGATGAGTGTGTGTGGGGAGTGTAACGTGTGTGTGCGGCTGGGATGAGTGTGTGTGGGGAGTGTAATGTGTGTGTGCGGCTGGGATGACTGTGTGTGGGGAGTGTAATGTGTGTGTGCGGCTGGGATGAGTGTGTGTGGGGAATGTAATGTGTGTGTGCGGCTGGGGTTAGTGTGTGTGGGGAGTGTAATGTGTGTGTGCGGCTGGGATGAGTGTGTGTGGGGAGTGTAATGTGTGTGTGTGGCTGGGATGAGTGTGTGTGAGGAGTGTAATGTGTGTGTGCGGCTGGGATGAGTGTGTGTGGGGAGTGTAATGTGTATGTGCGGCCGGGATGAGTGTGTGTGGGGAGTGTAATTTGTGTGTGCGGCTGGGATGAGTGTGTGTGGGGAGTGTAATGTGTGTGCGGCTGGGATGAGTGTGTGTGGGGAGTGTAATGCGTGTGTGCGGCTGGGATGAGTGTGTGTGGGGAGTGTAATGTGTGTGTGCGGCTGGGGTGAGTGTGTGTGGTGAGTGTAATGTGTGTGTGCGGCTGGGATGAGTGTGTGTGGGGAGTGTAATGTGTGTGTGCGGCTGGGATGAGTGTGTGTGGGGAGTGTAATGTGTGTGTGCGGCTGGGATGAGTGTGTGTGGGGAGTGTAATGTGTGTGTGCGGCTGGGATGAGTGTGTGTGGGGAGTGTAATGTGTGTGTGCGGCTGGGATGAGTGTGTGTGGGGAGTGTAATGTGTGTGTGCGGCTGGGATGAGTGTGTGTGGGGAGTGTAATGTGTGTGTGCGGCTGGGATGAGTGTGTGTGGGGAGTGTAATGTGTGTGTGCGGCTGGGATGAGTGTGTGTGGGGAGTGTAATGTGTGTGTGGCTGGGATGAGTGTGTGTGGGGAGTGTAATGTGTATGTGCGGCTGGGATGAGTGTGTGTGGGGAGTGTAATGTGTGTGTGCGGCTGGGATGAGTGTGTGTGGGGAGTGTACTGTGTGTGTGTGGCTGGGGTGAGTGTGTGTGGGGAGTGTAATGTGTGTGTGTGCGGCTGGGATGAGTGTGTGTGAGGAGTGTAATGTGTGTGTGTGGCTGGGGTGAGTGTGTGTGGGGAGTGTAATGTGTGTGTGTGCGGCTGGGATGAGTGTGTGTGGGGAGTGTAATGTGTGTGTGCGGCTGGGATGAGTGTGTGTGGGGAGTGTAATGTGTGTGTGTGGCTGGGGTGAGTGTGTGTGGGGAGTGTAATGTGTGTGTGTGCGGCTGGGATGAGTGTGTGTGGGGAGTGTAATGTGTGTGTGTGGCTGGGGTGAGTGTGTGTAGGGAGTGTAATGTGTGTGTGTGGCTGGGATGAGTGTGTGTGGGGAGTGTAATGTGTGTGCGGCTGGGATGAGTGTGTGTGGGGAGTGTAATGTGTGTGTGCGGCTGGGATGAGTGTGTGTGGGGATTGTAATGTGTGTGTGGCTGGGGTGAGTGTGTGTGGGGAGTGTAATGTGTGTGTGTGGCTGGGGTGAGTGTGTGTGTGGGGAGTGTAATGTGTGTGTGCGGCTGTGATGAGTGTGTTTGGGGAGTGTAATGTGTGTGTGGGGCTGGGATGAGTGTGTGTGGGGAGTGTAATGTGTGTGTGCGACAGGGATGAGTGTGTGTGGGGAGTGTAATGTGTGTGTGTGCGGCTGGGATGAGTGTGTGTGGGGAGTGTAATGTGTGTGCGCGGCTGGGATGAGTGTGTGTGGGGAGTGTAATGTGTGTGTGCGGCTGGGATGAGTGTGTGTGGGGAGTGTAATGTGTGTGTGCGGCTGGGATGAGTGTGCGTGGGGAGTGTAATGTATGTGCGGCTGGGATGAGTGTGTGTGGGGAGTGTAATGTGTGTGTGCGGCTGGGATGAGTGTGTGTGGGGAGTGTAATGTGTTTGTGGGGCTGGGATGAGTGTGTGTGGGGAGTGTAATGTGTGTGTGTGCGGCTGGGATGAGTGTGTGTGGGGAGTGTAATGTGTGTGTGCGGCTGGGATGAGTGTGTGTGGGGAGTGTAATGTGTGTGTGTGCGGCTGGGATGAGTGTGTGTGGGGAGTGTAATGTGTGTGTGTGGCTGGGGTGAGTGTGTGTGGGGAGTGTAATGTGTGTGTGTGGCTGGGGTGAGTGTGTGTGTGGGGAGTGTAATGTGTGTGTGCGGCTGGGATGAGTGTGTGTGGGGAGTGTAATGTGTGTGTGCGACAGGGATGAGTGTGTGTGGGGAGTGTAATGTGTGTGTGGGGCTGGGATGAGTGTGTGTGGGGAGTGTAATGTGTGTGCGCGGCTGGGATGAGTGTGTGTGGGGAGTGTAATGTGTGTGTGCGGCCGGGATGAGTGTGTGTGGGGAGTGTAATGTGTGTGTGCGGCCGGGATGAGTGTGTGTGGGGAGTGTAATGTGTGTGTGCGGCTGGGATGAGTGTGTGTGGGGAGTGTAATGTGTGTGTGCGGCTGGGATGAGTGTGTGTGGGGAGTGTAATGTGTGTGTGCGGCTGGGATGAGTGTGTGTGGGGAGTGTAATGTGTGTGTGTGGCTGGGGTGAGTGTGTGTGGGGAGTGTAATGTGTGTGTGTGGCTGGGATGAGTGTGTGTGGGGAGTGTAATGTGTGTGCGGCTGGGATGAGTGTGTGTGGGGAGTGTAATGTGTGTGTGCGGCTGGGATGAGTGTGTGTGGGGAGTGTAATGTGTGTGTGGCTGGGGTGAGTGTGTGTGGGGAGTGTAATGTGTGTGTGTGGCTGGGGTGAGTGTGTGTGTGGGGAGTGTAATGTGTGTGTGCGGCTGGGATGAGTGTGTGTGGGGAGTGTAATGTGTGTGTGCGACAGGGATGAGTGTGTGTGGGGAGTGTAATGTGTGTGTGTGCGGCTGGGATGAGTGTGTGTGGGGAGTGTAATGTGTGTGCGCGGCTGGGATGAGTGTGTGTGGGGAGTGTAATGTGTGTGTGCGGCTGGGATGAGTGTGCGTGGGGAGTGTAATGTGTGTGTGGGGCTGGGATGAGTGTGCGTGGGGAGTGTAATGTATGTGCGGCTGGGATGAGTGTGTGTGGGGAGTGTAATGTGTGTGTGCGGCTGGGATGAGTGTGTGTGGGGAGTGTAATGTGTTTGTGGGGCTGGGATGAGTGTGTGTGGGGAGTGTAATGTGTGTGTGTGGGGCTGGGATGAGTGTGTGTGGGGAGTGTAATGTGTGTGTGCGGCTGGGATGAGTGTGTGTGGGGTGTAATGTGTGTGTGCGGCTGGGATGAGTGTGTGTGAGGAGTGTAATGTGTGTGTGCGGCTGGGATGAGTGTGTGTGAGGAGTGTAATGTGTATGTGCGGCTGGGATGAGTGTGTGTGGGGAGTGTAATGTGTGTGTGCGGCTGGGATTAGTGTGTATGGGGAGTGTAATGTGTGTGTGGCTGGGATGAGTGTGTGTGGGGAGTGTAATGTGTGTGCGGCTGGGATTAGTGTGTGTGGGGAGTGTAATGTGTGTGCGGCTGGGATGAGTGTGTGTGGGGAGTGTAATGTGTGTGTGCGGCTGGGATGAGTGTGTGTGGGGAGTGTAATGTGTGTGCGGCTGAGATGAGTGTGTGTGGGGAGTGTAATGTGTATGTGCGGCTGGGATGAGTGTGTGTGGGGAGTGTAATGTGTGTGTGCGGCTGGGATGAGTGTGTGTGGGGAGTGTAATGTGTACCTGCGGCTGGGATGAGTGTGTGTGGGGAGTGTAATGTTTGTGTGCGGCTGGGATTAGTGTGTATGGGGAGTGTAATGTGTGTGTGCGGCTGGGATGAGTGTGTGTGGGGAGTGTAATGTGTGTGTGCGGCTGGGATGAGTGTGTGTGGGGAGTGTAATGTGTGTGTGTTGGGCTGGGATGAGTGTGTGTGGGGACTGTAATGTGTGTGTGCGGCTGGGATGAGTGTGTGTGGGGAGTGTAATGTGTGTGTGGGGCTGGGATGAGTGTGTGTGGGGAGTGTAATGTGTTTGTGGGGCTGGGATGAGTGTGTGTGGGGAGTGTAATGTGTGTGGGGCTGGGATGAGTGTGTGTGGGGAGTGTAATGTGTGCGTGCGGCTGGGATGAGTGTGTGTGGGGAGTGTAATGTGTGTGTGCGGCTGGGATGAGTGTGTGTGGGGAGTGTAATGTGTGTGTGTGAGGCTGGGATGAGTGTGTGTGGGGAGTGTAATGTGTATGTGCGGCTGCAGCTTGTCAGCCTCCCGAGTGTCAATCACGGGCCCCGTGAATCCGGAATGGTTTCCCATTGGAATCGATTGTGTTCCACGTGGCGCCGGTGCTAGCCCCTCCGCAGTCGCTGAACCTCGGTCAGGTGCGGCGGCAGTTTTGCTTTGGAGGAAGTCCATGTATCCTGCCCCGGCCTCAGCACTTAGTCCCAGGAAGGAAGAATCCAGCCCTGTGTGTTTATATAATGATGGATAGGCTCCAATCACCTGTAGGAGATTGTATAAACACATTGTGGGTTGGTTTACTTAGACTAGGCGCATGAGAAAAGACATGCGTGTGTATAAAGCTTGAAGTTATCAGCAGCAGAGCTGTGCGTGCTGTGTTCTGCTCACATCCAAAGTGCAACAGAGACTAGGTCACATGTTGCACGTCCCTTCTCGTGCTGTTGTCCCTTAAATGCATTTTGCAACACCCCCTTTCTTTTTAAAGATACTTTATCCTCTTTCAAAGATGTAGAACTATTTACAAGACAGGTCATGTTTGGCAACCATTACATCAGTGTATGGAACTAATGAATCAATGTTTCTCTAAAGCATAGAGGTAATCTGCTGGCATGCCCAGATTTGTAATGGTGATATTGTCTGGAGGTTTCTTCAATTTCTCGCAGTGATCTGTAGATCGTCATTCTTGGATGTTGTTCATGGTTGAATTTGGGATCTCGTCCTAGCTGCAGTTGGACTGTATGGGGGTTGAGGAGCTGGCATGGATCTGATTTGCCCTTGGGTGGGTGCACCTCACCATTGAGCTTCGATGTGTAAAGACATCACAGGGTCTTGTTTCCAAGCAAATTCTTGTCATATTGCCTGGTTGTCACATACCTCCTCTGGGATCTTGAGTGTGAACTTTCAGCCCCAACTGTCAACCAGGAAATTCTGTACCCACATTTTTATCGTTCACGTTGGTAATCTTTTCTCGGAGTTTTAAAAATAGCTCTCGAGAGTGGGAGCGAACAGTTCGATTGGGAAGCATTCGGCGACCAGACATAACATAGAGAACATAGAACAGTACAGCACAGAACAGGCCCTTCGGCCCTCGATGTTGTGCCGAGCAATGATCACCCTACTTAAACCCACGTAACCCGTATACCCGTAACCCAACAATCCCCCCATTAACCTTACACTACGGGCAATTTAGCATGGCCAATCCACCTAACCCGCACATCTTTGGACTGTGGGAGGAAAACGGAGCACCAGAGGAAACCCACGCACACAGGGGGAGGACGTGCAGACTCCACACAGACAGTGACCCAGCCGGGAATCGAACCTGGGACCCTGGAGCTGTGAAGCATTGATGCTAACCACCATGCTACCGTGAGGCCCTAAGCTCTGCCTCTCAGTGTCGCTCTCAGATGTAACCCAATGTGATCTTGCTTGGTCTGCTACATTTGAGAACGACGGATTCACTGTGCGAATCATTCATTCAGCTGGACTGTTAGATCTAGGTTAATGAGGAGAAGACGTAGTGTGATCGTTATTCCACTTCTCACACATAACCTGAAATGGAGTGAAATGTGGAACCGCGCTCCAGCAATTAGATTTGTTTCAGGAGAGCAGACATCACAGTTAGAATGGCAAAGGAAATGACATCTGCAAACCCCTGCCAAAATCCCCCAAGCTTCGGACATGTCCAGAATATGTGGACATGGTTCGCTGGTCCTTCCGCACATTTTGCACACCTTCTTTCACCCCAAAGAATCTACTCATCCGGGCCACTGTCATGTGAGCCCGCTGAACGACCTTAAATTGTATCAGGCTGAGCCTGGCACATGTTGCGGACGCGTTGACTCTACTCAACACGTCCGCCCATAGACCATCCTCTATCTCTCCTCCCAGCTCCTCCTCCCACTTGCGCTTCAGCTCCTCGGTCTGCATCTCCTCTGACCCCATAAGTTCCTTGTAAATGTCAGAGACGTTCCCTTCTCCTACCCACCCTCTGGAAACTACCCTGTCCTGAATCCCCCTTAGCGGTAGGAGGGGGAAAGTTGACACCTGTTTACGTAGGAAGTTCCGCACCTGCAGGTACCTGAATTTGTTTATCCTCGCCAACCCAAACTTCTCCTCCAACACCCTCATACTCGGAAAGCTCCCCTCTATAAACATACTGTTATGGGAGCGGTGTTTTCAGAACCCCAAAATGTATCATGGAGTTCAACAAACCTCTCCCTTTAATGTATTGTTGCTTTTGAAGCACACAGCTTGTTCCCCAGGTGTGGTATTACAATTATGGACACGTGGGTTTTCACACAAAACAATGTTTATTCCATGAACTCAACTTAACCTTTTAAATACACATTGAATCCCTGAACACCCCTTACTTCAAAGATAACCCCAAAAATAATACAACACTAAATAATCCCTTAAAATGTTACTTCAAACATCCAAAAAACTTCACCTTTAACAACAGACATGAGGTTACATTCAATATATTTATAGTCTTTGGATTTGCAGACATCCACAGACCAGCTCTGTGTTTTCTTCCTGCAGCTCTTTGCAAAACACACAGACACTCCCAGCTTTCTCCTCAAACTGAAACTAAAAACTTCAAAATGGCAGAGCTAAAGCCCAGCTCCACCCACACTCTGACATCACTGCATTTCTTAAAGGTACATTGCTTAAACATCCATTTCTTAAAGGCACTCTCACATGACAATATCCCCCATCCTCTCAATCACTGCTCTCCGCCATATCCAGAACCCCCCATCCGTACTTCCCGGGGCAAACCGGTGATTATTACAGATTGGGGACCAGACCGATGCTCCCTCTGCTCCCACATGCCGCCTCCATTGCTCCTAGACTCTCAGGGCCGCCACCACCACGGGGCTGGTGGAGTACCGTGCCGGCAGGAACGGCAGAGGCGCAGTTACCAACGCCCCCAGACTGGTGCCCTTGCATGAAGCCGCCTCCATTCGCTCCCATGCCGACCCCTCCCCCACCACCCACTTCCTGATCATGGCTATATAGCTGCACAATAATAGTTACTAAAATTTCGCAGCGCCAGCCCATTCTCTCCCTGACTCCGCTCAAGCATTACCTTCCTTATCCGTGGGGTCTTGCCCACCCAAACAAGGCCAGACATCACTTTGTGGACCCGTTTAAAAAAGGACCGCGGAATAAAGATGGGGAGACATTGAAACACAAACAGGAATCTCGGGAGGACGTCATCTTCACCGTCTGCACCCTCCCAGCTAATGACAACGGAAGCGTGACCCATCTCCGAAAAAGCTGTTGGCATTTGCATAGTGCGCAATGTACCAGATCAATTGACAGACTTGCATTCTCCTGCAAGTGTAATATTGCAGCTCCCATAACCCTGCCAGTTTTGGCAAAGCAGTCCTACTTTTTGATATTAAGTCATGAACTGAGGTGCTAGGAGCAGCTTCTGAGGTTAACCAGCCATGTGAGGTCGTACTGATTCCATGGAGTGTCATTAGTGTGAGATCACGACATGCGGGTCATAGGTAGTTAGCACTATTGCCTTATAGCTCCAGGGACCCGGGTCCAATTCCGGCCTCGGGTGATTGTCTGTGTGGAGTCTGCACGTTCTCCCCGTGACTGCGTGGGTTTCCTCCAGGTGCTCCGGTTTCCTCCCACAATCCAAAGACTTGTCCAAATACAAGGGCAGCACAGTAGCACAGTGGTTAGCACTGTGGCTTCACAGCGCCAGGGTCCCAGGTTCGATTCCCGACTTGGGTCACTGTCTGTGTGGAGTCTGCACGTTCTCCCCGTGTGTGCGTGGGTTTCCTCCGGGTGCTCTGGTTTCCTCCCACAAGTCCTGAAAGACGTGCTGTTAGGTGAATTGGACATTCTGAATTCTCCCTCTGTGTACACGAACAGGCACCGGAATGTGGCGACTAGGGGCTTTTTACAGTAACTTAATTGCAATGTTAATGTAAGAGTACATAGAACATAGAACAGTACAGCACAGAACAGGCCCTTCGGCCCTCAATGTTGTGCCGAGCCATGATCACCCTACTCAAACCCACGTATCCACCCTATACCCGTAACCCAACAACCCCCCCCCTTAACCTTACTTTTTTTTTTTATTAGGACACTACGGGCAATTTAGCATGGCCAATCCACCTAACCCGCACATCTTTGGACTGTGGGAGGAAACCGGAGCACCCGGAGGAAACCCACGCACACAGGGGGAGGACGTGCAGACTCCACACAGACAGTGACCCAGCCGGGAATCGAACCTGGGACCCTGGAGCTGTGAAGCATTTATGCTAACCACCATGCTACCCTGCTGCCCCTTGTGACAATAAAGATTATTATTATTATATTATATTATAAAGATGTGCAGGTTAGGTGGATTAGCCATGCTAAATTGCCCCTTCGTGTCTAAAAGGTTAGGTGGGGTTACTGGATTACGGGGATAGGGTGAAGGTGCACCCTTAAGTAGAGTGAACTTTCAAAGGGCCGGTGCAGACTCGATGGGCCGAATGGCCTCCTTCTGCACTGTAAATTCTATGATTCTATGACCTACAATCACTGGTCTTTAGTCTCCACGATGTAGAACATCTGTGACATCCGGGAGGAATGATCACATCTGCAATCCTTCACATTGAATTGGTGAAAATTGTGCAGTGGTGGTTTTCCCATGGCCTTCCATGCCTGTGGATACATGTATTTAAGTATCCGCAGGGGTATTATGTTGGCACGTGCCCCGTGTCACCCTTGGCCAATGATGAATAATGCCTCCTCTCCTTGGGCAGATCATTTTGACTTTTGCAAACACTTCAGATAGTGTGACAGTATCTATGTTTTACACACGACTAACAGTATGTTGTAGAGATGCCGGCATTGGACTGGGGTGAGCACAGTAAGAAGTCTTAGAACACCAGGTTAAAGTCCAACAGGTTTGTTACAAACACTAGCTTTCGGAGCGCTGCTCCTTCCTCTTCATTCACCTGAGGAAGGAGCAGCGCTCCGAAAGCTCGTGTTTGAAACAAAACTATTGGACTTTAACCTGGTGTTGTAAGACTTCTTACAGTATGAACATGTGTTCACCCCTCTTTATATCATCATGCATATCATCATCAGTTTGTGGTTCATCAATCACTCATGTATATCTTTCTGATGGGATATCGGATGGCCATTCTCATTGTTTGAAGCTTCCCGGTGAGTACGGTCAATTCGGATCAATGGCGGGCTCCTTGTTGCTGCGCCAGCCTTTGCTCCAGTGAACTGCCACTGTCAATGGCCCTGCCACATGCCCTGTAAAATTGATGGAAAGCATTTCCCTAGCTGGACCTTCCACATGGCTTTCTCTGAAGGGTGTCTGAGTGAATGCATCAACAATCGGCACGGACCTGTAAGCTTTGTTGACTTGCGAGGATCACTTTGTACTTCTGTCCATTCTTGAGTAGTTTTTCAGCGCTATACATGTTGGATTTGTCGGGCAGGTCTTTATGGAATGTTTCTTTATTGACAGGGGAGAGAGGTGCTCTGAACCCCTTTATTTTTCTTACCATATGTCCATAAGTAGAAGTGTTTTAATTTTTCAAATTGATGGGGGCGGCACAGTAGCACAGTGGTTATCAGCGTTGCTTCACAGCTCCAGGGTCCCAGGATCGATTCACGGCTGGGTCACTGTCTGTGCGGAGTCTGCACGTCCTCCCCGTGTGTGCGCGGGATTCCTCCGGGTGCTCCGGTTTTCTCCCACAGTCCAAAGATGTGCGGGTTAGGTGGATTGGCCATGCTAAATTGCCCGTAGTGTCCTAATAGTAAGGTTAAGGGGGGGAGTTGTTGGGTTACGGGTATAGGGTGGATACATGGGTTTGAGTAGGGTGATCATTGCTCGGCACAACATCGAGGGCCGAAGGGCCTGTTCTGTGCTGTACTGTTCTATGTTCTATGTTGGGTCACTGTCTGTGCGGAGTCTGCACGTTCTCCCCAGTGTCTGTGTGGGTTTCCTCCGGGTGCTCCGGTTTCCTTCCACAGTCCAAAGATGTGCAGGTTAGGTGGATTGGCCATGATAAATTGCTCTTAGTGTCCAAAGGGGTTATTGGGTTACGGGGATGGGGTCGAGGTGTGGGCTTAAGTGGAGTGCTTTTTCCAAGGGCTAGTGCAGACTCAAAGGGCCGAATGGCCTCCTCCTGCACTGCAAGTTCTATGTCTGTGTCTATGACTGTGGTGTGATTCAAACCCTCTGTTTATGGAGTCAATTTAAAGTAAACTCTTTGCAGGGTTAATTCAGAAATTGTGTTTATTCATACATTCAAACCCGGGGATGATCAGTGAAACTACACACACACACACAGTAGATAGGAAGGAAAATAGTTTTACAACTGGGAAAAATGTACAATAAAAAAAACAAAGATATGGGTCTGGATTCTCCGTCGGCGGGATCCTCTCCGTTTCGCCGGCAACGCACTCACGCCCGTGGATTTCCCAATGGCTCAGGGCTTCCCACAATGGGAAATCTCATTGGCCAGCTGGCGGGACGGAGAATCCCACCCACAAATATCCATCCACATGAATGTCAGAGTCCAGAGTGTCAGGAGTTAGTCAGGGTTCCTTCACAATGGAGTTACTGTTCAGGTGGTTTCAGCTAACTGAAACCAGGAGTTGCCAAATTCCTTCGAAGGTGGTGTTGCTGCAACAGGCTTTGCCCTCTTTCAGACCCTTCCATCAGGCAGAAGATACAGAATTCTGAAGACCCTCACATCCAGACATAGGAACAGCTTCTTCCCCACAGCTGCCAAACCCCTCAACGATTCCCCCTCGGACCGATCTGTTCCCTGTAAGAACATATTGTATACAGCCTGTATTCACGGCGCCCTATGCTGCTCTTGTTTGGCCCTTGTTCCGCACTGTAACCAATCATTATCACTACCAATCACCAATCTGTCAATTATTCTTTTGTCTACTGTGTACGTTCCCTCGGCCGCAGAAAAATACTTTTCACTGTACTTCGGTGCATGTGACAATAAATATCAATCAATCAATCAATCAATATGCAGACATTTGATCCGCTCAACAGGAAACCAGGCTTAAAGGAGTTTTAGGCTCGAGATGGGTTTTGTGTTCAGTCTGGAGCCCTGCTTTGGTATTGACAGACTTGATGTCCTGGGAGTCCAGGAATGTGATCTTCAAACTTTCCCGTGGCCAAAGGAGCTCCAGTAATGTAGTGTTGTCCATTGATAAGTCAGTTTCAGCTTAACAATCAGTTTCTATGGGCGGAGTTCTCCGCTCCCAGAAAAAATCGGGAGGGCCGTCGTGAACTCGGCCGAGTTTCACGATGGCCTCGGAGGCCGCTCCTCGCCCCCTATTCTCCCCTCCCGGCGGGGCTGGGAGCGGCGCTCCGTAACTCTCGGCCGCAGGGGCGTCGCACCAAGAATGACGCGGCCGGCGCGCCTAATGACGTCAGCCGCGCATGCGCAGGTTGACTGGCTCCAACCCGCGCATGCGCGGGTGACGTCCATGACGCTGACGGCACGAACCCGCGCATGCGCGGTGGCCGTCTTTCCCCTCAGCCGCCCCGCAAGACGTGGCAGCTTGATCTTGCTGGGCGGCAGAGGGGAAATAGTGCGTCCGATTGAGACGCCGGCCCGACGATCGGTGGGCACCGATCGCGGGCCTGTCCCCTCCCGAGCACAGTCGTGGTGTTCTTTCCCCTGTACTCCCCCCACAAGCCCCAAACGGGCATATCTCACCCGTTTCACGACGGCAGCGACCAGATGCGGTTGCCGCCGTCGTGAAACGGTTGCGAACGGCAGGCCGCTCGGCCCATCCGGCGAACGGCGATTCTTCCGAGCCGTGGCGGGGGGCAGAATCGCGGGGGGCTCCAGGGGGGCCGTGAATTTTGTCAGGGGGCCCTCCCGCGATTCTCCCACACCGCATGGGGAGCGGAGAATCGCGCCCTATATCTCTGGTGAAAATCTAATGTTCACCTTAGGGGATAAGAACATAAGAACATAAGAACTAGGAGCAGGAGTAGGCCATCTGGCCCCTCGAGCCTGCTCCGCCATTCAATTAGATCATGGCTGATCTTTTGTGGGACTCAGCTCCACTTTCTGCCCCGAACACCATAACCCTTAATCCCTTTATTCTTCAAAAAACTATCTATCTTTATCTTAAAAACATTTAATGAAGGAGCCTCAACTGCTTCACTGGGCAAGGAATTCCATAGATTCACAACCCTTTGGGTGAAGAAGTTCCTCCTAAACTCAGTCCTGAATCTACTTCCCCTTATCTTGAGGCTATGCCCCCTAGTTCTGCTTTCACCCGCCAGTGGAATAGATAGATAGATGCTGGACAGATGCTGACTATTAGCACATCCACAGGTATGACCAGTTTTGATGTCCCCTTTTCTGGAAAATTCAGGCTGGGGAGACAGACCATTTTCTGCTCCCTAGTTTTATTGATTGTAATGTGCCCTCACATGATACGAGGATGGGGGTTGATGTAATTTACTGTTGGAAGTTTCCAGAACTGTAGCCAACTTACAAATCGTGTGACCTGTAGCAACCATGTTTTTGGCCCGGCAAAGTCCATTTGAAGATAAACATAAAATAATGTTTGAATTACACAGTTTATGATCGCTTCCATGTCATTGTTGATATGACACACCCTGTAGGCCGGTGACGCAATGGATAACGCGCCTGACTACGGATCAGGAGATTGTTGACATGACACTTAAACGGAGGTGGATGTGATCACCAACTCAACAATTCTGCCTGCTAGCTCTGCATTTGAAAGATTATAGAAAGTACCCTATTCTCTGCATCTCTTGACAAAGTGGTCCATGGATTCTCTCGGCTGCTGTTGAAATGACAGTGATGGATACAGAAGTTTAACCTGGTTTCCGAATGTATTCCGTGGATGGAAGTCCCTTCCGCCGACAGGATTTTCCAGTCCCACCAAAATCAATTGTCAGAATAATGAAGGAGAAACGCCAAATTACGTCTGGAAATAGTGAACATTAAATAAGATTTTTTTTAAATAGATATACAAGCCAAAGGGGACTGAGGATGTAAAGTCAGCCATTGGCTGAGTTGCCAGTGGGTGATAGTCTGGGAGAGACAATGGAACACCACCCTGTTCCATACAAGGATACTTCTAAAGCATTCAGAAATGAATTGCCATCACCTTTGGAGACAATGGGGGATCTTTGGCGATGTATATTACCTCATCAAGAGATATCTGTTGCCCAACGCCGATATCATAATCGGCGATCGGGCGGAGAATCGACTCCGGCGCCCAAACCAGGGTTGCCGCCGGTTTGACGCCGGTCAGCCCCCTCGGAAATGGCGTCATTGATTTGCACGCCGCACGCAGTTGCAACAGCATTGGTGCGACATTGGCTGGCTGTCCCACAATGCTCCACTCCCGATGCGCCGAGTTCCCGGTGGCACGGGACACATGTGGTATGTGTCCAGCGCCGCCACAGTCAGCCGGGATCCGTGCCGCTGGCCGAGGGGGAGGGGAGGGGGCTGTCAGCAAGGGCTGGGGTGACTGGTGAGGGGTGGCCAGGAGGGTGGCCTGTGAGGTTGCCGATGGTGGGTCAGTCCGCGCACGACCGGCACCATGTTGTACAGCGCGGCCGCTGCAGGTTGTCGGCCATACTCCGGCCGTTTTTGGAACAGGAGCCAGGAGTTCCACCCGTTGCTTCTGCTAGCCCTTCACCGGTCCCGGAATCGGTGAGGGGTCTGCGCTGATTTTTTTCATTGTAAACCTCCCGCAAATTCTGCATTCGAGCCGGCAATTAGCCGCAGGAACAGAGAATCCAGCCTCACGTGTGTAACGTCCAGGTGGATTCGTGGATTTCACCTTCCAGTAATATACAAAACTGAGATAAAGGCCAGCGAAAAGCTGTCATGGTGTGTGTGTGTGTGTGTGTGAGCGAATGGGTGGGGATGTGTGAGAGTGTGGGTGTGAGAGCAAGTGGCTGGGTTTGAGGGAATGGGTGTGTGTGTATGTGTGAGCGATCAGGTGTGTGAGTGCTCGTGAGAGTGAGTGAGTGAGTGAGTGAACGAGTGGGTGAGTGTGTGTGTCTGTGAGACAGTGAGTGTGTGTGAGAGATAGTGAGTGTGCGTAAATGAGGGAGTGTGTGAGACAGTGAGTGTGTGTGTGTGCGACAGTGAGTGAGTGTGTGTGAGGCTGTGAGTGCACAACAGAGCGTGTGTGTGAGTGAATGAGTGAGTGAGTGTGTGTGAGACAGTGAATGTGTGTGAGACAGTGTGTGTGTGAGTGAGTGAGTGTGTGTGTCAGACAGTGAGTGAGAGGGTGTGCGTGTGAGTGAGTGAGTGAATGAGTGTGTGTGTGTGAAAATGAATGAATGAAAATCGCTTATTGTCACAAGTAGGCTTCAAATGAAGTTACTGTGAAAAGCCCCTAGTCGCCACATTCCGGCGCCTGTTCGGGGAGGCTGCTACGGGAATTGAACCGTGCTGCTGGCCTGCCTTGGTCTGCTTTAAAAGCCAGCGATTTAGCTTTGTGCTAAACCAGCCCCTTTTGTGTGTGAGACAGTGAGTGATTGAGTGAATGAATGAGTGAGTGTGCGTGTGTGTGAGACAGTGAGTGTGTGTGTGTGGGAGAGAGAGGGGGGTATGTATGTGTGGGTGGATGGGTGCATATGTGTGTGAGAGAGTGTCTGTGTGGACATGTGCGTGCAAGTGTTTCTGTGTGTGCAGGTATGTGCAGAGGACACCATCTCAGACTAAAAGGGACGATCTTTTAAAACAGAGATGACGAGGAATTTCTTCAGCCAGAGGGGTGGTGAATCTGTGGAACTCTTTGCCGCAGAAGGCTGTGGAGGCCAAATCACTGAGTGTCTTTAAGACAGAGATAGATAGGTTCTTGATTAATAAGAAGATCGGGGGTTATGGGGAGAAGGCAGGAGAATGGGGATGTACCATCAATTGAATGCGAGACGAGTTGCTGTACAAAAGTAAGGCTTTAATAAGCTAGATGTTAGCCCTGCGGTCGACTGCAGTAAATGGACGACCGCCGGGCGTACTGGGTATTTATACCCCGCCCTGGAGGCGGGGTTAACTCAGCCTCTCGACCAATTTGGGAGCCGTCACATGACTGGTCTCAACCAATCGGTCGAGAAGCACATGACTGACCAGGGCCAATGGTAAGCCGGTGTTCTGCACCAATGGCAGGCAGCTATGTTAATCATACCACCACAAATGGGGACGAGAAAAATATCAGCCATGATTGAATGGCGGGGCAGACTTGAGGGGCCGAGTGGCTTAATTCTGCTCCAATATCTTACGGTCTTAATGTGTGTGTGTGTGTGTGAGATTTGCATTATATTTTTGCATGCTGCTTTGCCTCATTTGCTTGGATGATGATTTGAGCGCCTCCTGTGTCTTCCGGGAATGATACATTTATTCACGTAACAAGTCAAGGGAAAAAGTAAGCAAATTGCCTTGTCAAACGTCGGCTCAGAAATGTTAAACATTCGGCAGAACGCATGAACAAAATTTTGCAAATGAATTTAGCCCCTAAAAATACCTCTGCTAACCGACCTCTGGGAACACTGGAATGTAAAGACTCTGAAATGAGGAAAAATATCCTGTCAGCTGAGATGCTGGAGGTTGGAAGCAAGACATTAGTACAACTGGTGTGGGGGTCCCAGTGGGAATAACGAGGAATGAACGGGACAGACATGGAATATAAACAGTGTGTTAAACATAATGATTCTTGGAAAGGAAACACTTTGAAGTCTGTGCATAAAATTAAAGGAGAAAGAATATAGGGGCAGCAGGGTAGCATGGTGGTTAGCATAAATGCTTCACAGCTCCAGGGTCCCAGGTTCGATTCCCGGCTGGGTCACTGTCTGTGTGGAGTCTGCACGTCCTCCCCCTGTGTGCGTGGGTTTCCTCCGGGTGCTCCGGTTTCCTCCCACAGTCCAAAGATGTGCGGGTTAGGTGGATTGGCCATGCTAAATTGCCCGTAGTGTCCTACAAAAAGTAAGGTTAAGGGAGGGTTGTTGGGTTACGGGTATAGGGTGGATACGTGGGTTTGAGTAGGGTGATCATGGCTCGGCACAACATTGAGGGCCGAAGGGCCTGTTCTGTGCTGTACTGTTCTATGTTCTATGTTCTAATATCTACAAAGGAATTTGGCAACAAGATGCCAATCTTTGGAGAGGTTCATGGAAGGGGTAGGGAGATTGGGAAGAAAGGTGAAGATAAGGAAAGGGAGAGTGGGAAATGGATAGAGGTTTGTGGAAGAGAAAAGGAAGCGAAGGTTCTCTGGTGACGGGATTCTCTACTTCCGTAGATTTCCTATTGAAGCCACCCCACTCCGCCGCGAGCGGGGTTGAGCTGCCGGCGCTTAAAGGGAACCCCTACGAAGGGAGATTCCGGCCTTGAACTCTGAAGGCACTTGGCTGTCCTTATTCACCAGTCACCAAAAGCGAACATGCAGGTGCGGCAAGCAATTAACCCAGAGGGTGGTGACAGTCTGGAACGCTCTGCCTGGGAGGGGGGGGGGGGGTAGAGGCGGGTTGCCTCACATCCTTTAAAGAGCACCTGGATGAACACTTGGCCCATCATCACATTCAAGGCTATGGGCCAAGTGCTGGTGAATGGGGTTAGGTGGGCAGGTCAGGTGGCTTTCAAGGGGCTGGTTTAGCTCACTCGGCTAAATCGCTGGCTTTTAAAGCAGACCAAGGCAGGCCAGCAACACGGTTCGATTCCCGTACCAGCTTCCCCGGACAGGCGCCGGAATGTGGTGACTAGGGGCTTTTCACAGCAACTTCATTGACGCCTACTCGTGACAATAAGCGATTTTCATTTTTGTTTTCAAGCGTCGGTGCAGACTCGATGGGCCGAAGGGCCTCTTCTGCACTCTAGTATTCTGTGATTCTGATGAAACGACATCTTGGTCTTTATTTCACGAAGATTTGCGTACAGGAGTAAAGATGTCTTTCTGCACTTATAGAATCTCTGTGAGACCACACCTCAGAGTGAGGCCCAGAGAGAACCAGGCCCCAGCTTCTGAAGCTTCTAGTTATCATTTTAAAAATGAAGATACTTGAAAACAAAATAGGGCAGCAAAAAAAAAGATATGGGCCGGGATTCTCCCCTACCCGGTGGGGCGGGGGGTCCCGGCGTACTGGAGTGGCGAGAACCACTTCGGCGTCGGGCCTCCCCAAATGTACGGAATTCTCCGCATCTTTAGGGGCCAAGCCCTCACATTGAGGGGCTGGGTCCGCGCCGGACTGGCTCCCGCTCCGCCAGCTGGCGTGAACGGCCTTTGGCGCCCTGCCAGCCGGGGCCGAAAGTCCTTCGCCGGCCGGCGGAAGTCCGCGCATGCGCCGGAGCGTCAGTGGCTGCTGACGTCATACCGGCGCATGGTGGGGCGGAACAAAAAGAGTGCCCCCACGGCACAGGCCCGCCCGCCTATCGGTGGGCCCCAATCGCGGGCCAGGCCACTGTGGGGGCACCCCCTAGGGTCAGATCGGACCGCGCACCCCTCCCCCCCCCCAGGACCCCGGAGCCCGCCCGCGCCGCCAATCCCGCCGGTTTCAGTGTGAGCCAACGGAGAATCCTGCCCATTCCCACGTTCATCACGAGTGATCATTTTGTTTACTCTGATAAACAGCAGACCCATTTTTAACATATCATTCTGTGCCAGATTAATTTTTTTTTTCATTCTTTCATAGCATGTGGGCATTGCTGGCAAGACCAGCATTTATTGCCCATTCCTAATTGCTCCTTGAGAAGGTGGTGGTGAGCTGCCTAGTTGAATCCGCTGCAGTCCACGTGGTGTAGGTACACCCACTGTGCTGTTAGAGGGGTGGGGGGGGGGAGGGAGTTCCAGGATTCTAACCCAGCGACAGTGATATATTTCCCAGTCAGGATGGTGAGTAGCCTGGAGGGGAACTTGCCCTTGATGGGGTTCCCATGTGTCTGTTTCTCTTGACCGTCTAGATGGCAGAGGTCACAGGTTTGGACTGGGCGTTGGTGAGTTGCTGGAAGGTATTGGTAAGTTTGCAGACGATACAAAGGTTGGTGGAATTGGGCATGGTGATGAAGACTGTCAGACGATACAGCGGTATACAGATCGGCTGGAGACCTGGGTGGACAGATGGCAGATGGAGTTTAATCCGGACAAATATGAGGTTAGAAGATCATTTTAGAAGACCTAATACAGGTGGGAAATATACAGTAAATGGCAGAACCTATAAGAATACGGACAGACAGAGGGATCTGGGTGTACAGCTCCACATGTCACTGAAAGTGGCAACGCAGGTGGAGAAGGTAGTCAAGAAGGCATATGGCATGCTTGCCTTCATTGGCCGGGGCATTGAGTATAAAAATTGGCAAGTCATGTTGCAGCTGTATAGAACCTTAGTTAGGTCACACTTGAAATAAGGGACAGCATGGTAGCACAGTGGTTAGCACAGTTGCTTCACAGCTCCAGGGTCCCGGGTTCGATTCCTGTTTTAGGTCACTGTCTGTGTGGAGTCTGCACATTCTCCCTGTGTCTGCGTGGGTTTCCTCCGGGTGCTCCGGTTTCCTCCTACAAATCCAGAAAGAGGTGCTGTTAGGTAATTTGGGCATTCTGAATTCTCCCTCCGTGTACCCGAACAGGTGCCGGAATGTAGCGACTAGGGGCTTTTCAAGGTAACTACATTGTAGTGTTAATGTACGCCTATTTGTGACAATAAAGATTATTATTTTTAAAATATTGTGTCCAATTCTGGTCGCCATACTACCAGAAGGACGTGGAGGCTTTGGAGAGGGTACAGTAGAGATTTACCAGGATGCTGCCTGGTATGGAGGGCATTAGCTATGAGGAGAGATTGGATAAACCGGGTTTGTTCTCACTGGAACGACGGAGGTTGAGGGGCGACCTGATAGAGGTCTACAAAATTATGAGGGATACGGACAGAGTGGATAGTCAGAAGCTTTTTCCCAGGGTGGAAGAGTCAATTACTAGGGGACATAGGTTTGAAGGTGCGAGGGGCAAAGTTTAGAGAAGATGTGCGAGGGAAGCTACAGAGGGTAGTGGGTGCCTGGAACTCGCTGCCGGAGGAGGTGGTGGAAGCAGAGACGATAGTTTAAGGGGCATCTTGATAAAGACATGAATCGGATGGGAATAGAGGGATACGGACTCCGGAAGTGTAGAAGGTTTTAGGTTAGACGGGCAGCATGGTTGGCACAGGCTTGAAGGGCCGAAGGGCCGGTTCCTGTGCTGCACCTTTCTTTGTTCTTTGTATCTTGTAGATGGTACACATTGACTGACGTTCAATGGTGTGGTTGAATGAAATTGGTGCTGCTCGTTTACTGGAGGCCAGTTTTCAGGAGCTGACACAACTCTGGAGTGAAGCACAACTTGTGCGGACAGTTCCCTCTGTGCATCAATATATATTACAAGTACTGTGGTAAATCCCTGTCTGCTGGTTCCACCCAACAGGCGGAGTATAAAAGTGTATGCTCTCCTGCGCTGCTCCCATTCTGGTTCCATCTGCAGGAGGCTCAACATCTTGTGCAATAAAGCCTCGATTCTCACCATGAAAGTCACCATTCTTGTCTCTTGGTAATTGACGGTACATCAATTTATTGCACAAGATTTTAAAAGATGGATCTTCTCATCCAGCCTGATCGCCTGGAGCTGAGCCCTCATGCAGCCAATGCCACATCCACCTTCGACCACTGGCTAGCCTGCTTCGAAGGCTCCCTCAGAGCAGCCACTGAAGAACCCCCGGACTCGCAGAAGCTCCAAGTCCTCTACTCATGGGTGAGCCCTGACATTTTTCTCCTCATCCGGGATGTGCCCACTGACTCCGAAGCGATGAAGCTCCTGAAAGGACATTACGTTAAACCGGTGAATCCAGTGTAGGCCAGGCACCTCCTGGCCAAGAGACAGCAACTCCCCGGGGGAGACTCTGGGCGATTTCTTGTGGGCCCCACAGATTCTCGATAGGAACTGTGGCTGCCAGGCAGTTTCGGCAGTCCAACACACCCAACCATTAATCAGAGACGCTTATGTCACGGGCATGAAGTCCATGTACGTTCGCCAGCGATTATTGGAAGGGGGTACGCTCGATCTGGCGGAGACTAGGCAGCGGATTCACTAGGTGGCCTCCCGTAATCTGGAGTCCTGCACCCCCGACCATGTGGCACCCTCGTGGGCATCGTGGGCATCACCAGCTGCCGACTCCAGCTCACCGCGAGCCTGCGCCGGGCAGCAGCCAACTCTGGGGGGGCCCAAGTGTTATTTTCGCGGCAAAGCAAATACCCCCGGCAGCGCTGCCTGGCGCGGAGCGCGACCGACAACGGGTGCGGGAAGAAGGGACACTTTGTTTCCGTTTGCCAGGCCCGGTCGGTCGGCGCTGTTTCCAGGCCCCGGCATTGCTACACCCCCCACGTCTGATCCAGGGGAGCCGCCATCTTCTCCTCCGCAAGCCACGTGCGGCCCGTGGGCGCCAGCATCTTCGGCGCCATTTTGGACCGTGCCTCAGGACCCCTGCTCGCCGGGCCGCTCGCTGCCCGCTGAAACCTCCGCCACTGCTGACCAGCCCGGGACCTCCCAGCATCTTGGGGCAGCACGGTAGCATTGTGGATAGCACAATCGCTTCACAGCTCCAGGGTCCCAGGTTCGATTCCCGGCTGGGTCACTGTCTGTGCGGAGTCTGCACATCCTCCCCGTGTGTGCGTGGGTTTCCTCCGGGTGCTCCGGTTTCCTCCCACAGTCCAAAGATGTGCGGGTTAGGTGGATTGGCCGTGCTAAATTGTCCCTTAGTATCCAGAATTGCCCTTAGTGTTGGGTGGGGTTACTGGGTTATGGGGATAGGGTGGAGGTGTTGACCTTGGGTTGGGTGCTCTTTCCAAGAGCCGGTGCAGACTCGATGGGCCGAATGGCCTCCTTCTGTACTGTAAATTCTATGAAATTTTCCGCAGCTCGCCTCCATCACCCTGGATCAGCCTCGGCCCCGCAACCTCACAACCGCTACGACAACGGGAAGATCAATGGGAACGAGACGACCTGCTTCTTTGACTGCGGGAGCACAGAGAGTTTCATCCACCCCAACACGGTAAGGCGCTGCTCCCTCCCGGTCCTCCCCATCACCCAGAAAATCTCCCTGGTCTCCGGATCCCATTCCGATGAAATCCGGGAGAACTGTATCATGATCCTCACCATTCAGGGCGTAGAGTTCAGCAACTTCCGGCTCTACGTCCTCCCCCATCTCTGCGCTGCCCTGTTGCTAGGCCTGGATTTTCAATGCCACCTCCACAGCCTTACTTTGAAATTCGGTGGACCCCTGCCCCCCCCCTCACCGTCTGCGGCCTCACGACCCTTAAAGTCGATCCACCTTCACTGTTTGAGAACCTCACCCCGGACTGTAAACCCGTCGCCACTAGGAGCAGACGGACCTTCATCAGGTCGGAGGTACAACGGCTTCTGTGCTGGCTTCATGGAGGCCAGCAACAGCCCCTGGAGAGCTCAAGCAGTGGGAGTGAAGACTGGGGAGAAGCACAGGATGGTCATTGACTACAGTCAGACCATCAACCGGTACACGCAGCTCGACGCTACCCCCTCCCACGCATATCTGACATGGTCAATCAGATTGCGCAGTATCGAGTCTTCGCCACAGTTGACTTGAAGTCCGCCTACCACCAGCTCCCCATCCGCCCGGAGGACCGCCAATACATTGCCTTCGAAGGAGATGGCCGCCTCGATCACTCCCTTAGAGTTCCCTTCGGCGTCACCAATGGGGTCTCGGACTTCCAGCGAGAAATGGACCGAATCGTTGACCAGTACGGGCTGTGGGCCACGTTCTCGTACCTAGATAACGTCACGATCTGCGGCCACAATCAGCAGGACCACGACGCAAACCTCCAAAAATTCCTCCATACCGCCAAACTCCTTAACCTCACGTACAATAAGGAGAAATGCGTGTTCCACACCAAACGCTTAGCCATCCTTGGCTACGTTATGGAAAATGGAGTCTGAGGGCCCAACCCCGACCGCATGCGCCCCCTCCCGGAATTCCCTCTCCCCCACTGCCCCAAGGCCCTGAAACGATGCCTGGGGGGTTTTCTCGTATTCCGCCCAGTGGGTCCCGAATTATGCGGACAAGGCCCCGCCCACTCATCAACTCCACAGTTTTTCCCCTGACGGCTGAGGCCCGCCAGGCCTTCAACCACATCAAGGCCGACATCGCCAAGGCCACGATGCACACGGTCGACGAGTTCCTCCCCTTTCAGGTGGAGAGCGATGCATCAGACGTCGCTCTGGCCGTCACCCTCAACCAGGCGGGCAGACCCGTGGCTTTGTTTTCCCGCACCCTCTATGCCTCAGAAATTCGGCACTCGTCTGTCGAAAAGGAGGCCCAAGCCATTGTGGAAGCTGTGTGGCATTGGAGGCACTGCCTGGCCGGCAGAAGATTCACTTTCCGCACTGACCAACGGACGGTTGCCTTCATGTTTAACAACACGCAGCGGGGCAAGATCAAAAATGACAAGATCTTGAGGCGGTGGATCGAGGTCTCCACCTATAACTATGAGATCTTGTATCGCCCGGGGAAGCTCAATGAGCCCCCTGATGCCCTATCCAGCGGTATATGCGCCAGCGCTCAAGTAGACCGACTCCGGGCTCTCCACTATGACCTCTGCCACCCGGGGGTCACCCGGTTCTTCCATTTTGTCAAGGCCCGCAACCCGCCCTACTCCACTGAGGAGGTCAGGACCGTAACCAGAGACTGCCAGGTCTGCGCAGAGTGCAAGCCGCACTTCTAACGGCCAGATAGAGCGAACATGGTGAAGGCCTCCCGCCCCTTTGAGCGCCTCAGCATGGACTTCAAAGGGCCCCGCCCCTCCACCGACCGCAATGTGTACTTCCTCAACGCCATTGATGAGTACTCCCAGTTCCCCTTCGCCATCCCATGCCCCGACATGACTTCTGTCACAGTCATTAAATCCCTACACAGCATCTTCACTCTGTTCGGTTTCCCCACTGACATCCACAGCGATCGGGGATCCTCTTTCACGATTGATGAGCTGCGTCAGTTCCTGCTCAGCAAGGGCATCACCTGGAGCAGGATGACCAGCTAGAACTCCCGGGGAAACGGGCAGGTGGAGAGGGAGAACGGGACAGTCTGGAAGGCCGTCCTGCTGGCCATTTGGTCTCGAAATCTCCCGGCCTCCCGCTGGACGGAGGTCCTCCCCGACGCGCTCCACTCCATCTGGTCGCTCCTCTGCACCGCCACTAATGAGACCCTCACGAACGTGTGTTTGCCTTCCCCAGGAAGTCCACCTCCGGGGTCTCGCTCCCAACATGGCTGACAGTTCCTGGACCCCTCCTCCTCCGGAAGCATGTGCGGACCCCTTGGTTGAGAAAGTCCACGTCCTCCACGCAAACCCGCAGTACGCCTACGTGGCACACCCCTCCGGGCACCAGGACACAGACTCCCTCCGGGGCCTGGCACCCGCTGGGTGCCCACCCACGACCCCCGACCTGACACTGCTCCCCCCCTCCCCCGGTTGCCTCGTTCACCCCTGCGCCACCCACCCTCCCGCCAGCGAACCTCACTGCAGCCCCCACCCCAGCGGGATCTGTCCTCCCACTGGATCCACTCAGGGGTGACCAGGACGAGGACAACACGCTCCAGGAGTCGCAGGCGATCACGTCGGCGCCCAGGACTGAGGCAATCGCAGCGGAGGGTCAAAGCCCCCGACAGACTCAATGTGTAATGTTTTCGTCACCCCTGCCGGACTCTTTTTAAATAGGGGGTGAATGTGGTAAACACCACCAGTGATATATTACATGTATTACGGCACTGCCCGTGTATTGCAAGTACTACGGTAAATCCCTGCCTGCTGGCTCCGCCCTGCAGGTGCTGTATAAAAGTGTGCGCTCTCCTGCGCTGCTCCCGTTCTCGTTCCAGCTACAGGAGGCACAACATCTTGTGCAATAAAGCCTCCATTGTTCCACCATTCTCGTAATTGACGGTGCATCACCACTACCTCTCTGTAAGGGCCTCCCCCATTCGCCGGGGCCCCGCGCTACAGCGCTGTGTGTTCCATTGCAAGCCTGCCTCCGTGTAAACCTCTTCTGCGCTCTCTCCAATGCTTGCATGTTCCTACTGTATAATGTGGCGTCCAGAACTGCACACAATATTCCAGCTGAGGTCGAGCTGGCGAATACACATTTCCTTTCTGGATAGAGTTGCATTTCGTCTACACAACAGCACTAACAGGCCATTCAGCCCAACTGGCTCATACTGGTAATCAGGCCCCATCTAAGCCTCCTCCCATCCCTTATATCCTCACCATTCTCCGGGAAAAGTAGAATCCACTGTTGGGTTTATTAACGACTCCCCTATATTTATGAGGTCGGGGGTGGGGTTCTCCAGCCCCTCCCCCAGCCTCGTGTTGCTCGGCAACGGGAGGCAGCGCGCCGTTCGCTGGCGGCGGTATTATCTTCTCCCTCCGCTGTCAATGGGATTTCCCATTGAAACCGCCCCAGACTGCCGGGAATTCCGAATGCGGGTGTGCGCTGCCGATGGGACCCATGACTCCTGCTTCCAGCGAATGGCCGGAGAGCTCCGGCCCCGGTTTCTGATTCCCCCACAAGTGGAAACATTTTCTCCCTGTCCACCCCCTTCGGCCCCTTCGCCACCTCAAAGATTGACCTGAATCTGCAGCCTGCGCTAAAGCACGACAACAGGGCAGCACGGTAGCATGGTGGTTAGCATTAATGCTTCACAGCTCCAGGGTCCCCGTTTCGATTCCCGGCTGGGTCACTGTCTGTGCGGAGTCTGCACGTCCTCCCCGTGTGTGCGTGGGTTTCCTCCGGGTGCTCCGGTTTCCTCCCACAGTCCAAAGATGTGCGGGTTAGGTGGATTGGCCAGGCTAAATTGCCCTTAGTGTCCTAAAAAAAATAATGTTAATGGGGGTTGTTGGGTTACTGGTATAGGGTGGATATGTGGGCTTGAGTAGGGTGATCATTGCTCGGCACAACATTGAGGGCTGAAGGGCCTGTTCTGTGCTGTACTGTTCTAATTCTAATTCTAACAGACCCCCTGATTGTATTCAATTCCAGGCCAAAGCAGGCACGAGGGTCAAGGTAACTGCACAGACCTTCCTGCTGTACACGGCAATCTGGAAGAACCCGTTAAACAAGGCTGCCCTCTAGTGTCTCAGAAGCAAATTTCAGTCAAACACGGAAACGACTGACAGCCAATGGCTGGGAGCCAATCTCTTTGTGTAGAAGATTGTAGTTTAGTCGGGCAGCATGGTCAGCAAGGGCTTGGAGGGCCGAAGGGCCTGTACCTGTGCTGTACGTTTCTTTGATCTTTGTTCCAGTGGCTGAAGATGAAGAAGTGGGGAAAAACAAACGGGAGTTGATTGGGTATGATTCTGTTTCTTTTGCCCCCCATAAATTGCCCCTTCAAGTTGTCAGAGGTGTCTCAATGAATTTAGAATTAGAACATTACAGCAGTACAGGCCCTTCGGCCCTCGACGTTGCGCCGATCTGTGAAACCACTCTAAAGCCCATCTACATTATTCCCTTATCATCCATATGTTTATCCAATGACTATTTAAATGCCCCTACTGTTGCAGGCAGGGCATTCCACGCCCTTACTACTCTCTGAGTAAAGAACCTACCTCTGACATCTGTCCTATATCTATCTCCCCTCAATTTAAAGCTATGTCCCCTCGTGCTGGACATCATCATCCGAAGAAAAAGGCAACATCCTGGTAAATCTCCTCTGTACCGTTTCCAATGCTTCCACATCCTTCCTATAATGCGGTGACCAGAACTGCACACAATATTACAAATGCAGCCACACCAGAGTTTTGTACAACTGCAACATGACCTAATGGTACCGAAACACAATCCCTCTACCAATAAAAGCTAACACACCGCACGCCTTCTTAACAACCATATCAACCTGGGTTGCAACTTTAAGGGTTCTATGTACGTGGACACCGAGATCTCTCTGCTCATCCACACTCCAAGAATCTTACCATTAGCCCAGTACACTTTAGGAACTTTCAAGCGGTTACTGGATAGGCACATGGAGCACACCAGAATGACAGGGAGTGGGATAGCTTGATCTTTGTTACGGACAATGCTCGGCACAACATCGAGGGCCGAACGGCCTGTTCTGTTCTGTACTGTTCTATGTTCTATGTACTCTGTATTCCTGTTACTCTTTCCAAAATGAATCACCTCACATTTTTCTGCATTAAACTCCATTTGCCACTTCTCAGCTCAGCTCTGCAGCTTATCTATGTCCCTCTGCAACCTGCAACATCCTTCCGCACTGTCCACAACTCCACTGACTTTCGTGTCATCCACAAATTTACTCACCCATCCTTCAACACCCTCCTCCAGGTCATTTATAAAAATAACAAACAGCAGTGGCCCCAAAACAGATCCGTGTGGTACACCACTAGTAACTGAACTCCAGGCTGAACATTTCCCATCAACCACCACCCTCTTCTTACAGCGAGCCAATTTCTGATCCAAACCGCTAAATCACCCTGAATCCCATGCCTCCGTATTTTCTGCAATAGCCTACCGTGGGGAACCTTATCAAACGCTTTACTGAAATCTCTATACACCACATAAACTGCTTTACCCTCGTCCACCTGTTTGGTCACCTTCTCAAAGAACTCAATAAGGTTTGTGAGGCACGACCTCCCCTTCACAAAACCGTGTTGACTATCGCTAATCAAATTATTCCTTTCTAGATGATTATAAATCCTATCTCTCATAATCCTTTCCAAGACTTTGCCCACAACAGAAGTAAGGCTCACTGGCCTATAGTTACCGGGGTTGTCTCTACTCCCCTTCTTGAACAAGGGGACAACATTTGCTATCTGATGGAACCATCAATTCACCAGACACGTGTTTCCGATATGAATCTAGGCTTTAATCGACTTACTTCAGAGCCAGCCTGTTACCCGTTGATGAACTCTTAGTGAACTCAGGCTGGCTCTGGACAAGGGTATTTATATAGCTGCACTAGGGGGAGGAGTCATGGGCGGAGCCAAGGGTGGAGCCCAGTACAAGTTCCTGAGTGCTCCCAGCGCTACTCCCCCTAGTGGTAGGATAGCGCTACTACGCTTACAAAGACAGTGTGAATTAACATATATACATCTATATATTACATTCACCACACTATCCTTCAGTCTTCTGAGCCTCTTTGTCACACGGTTGTGGCGTTCTGTCCCATCCCAGGAACTCTGCCCGGTTCCGGGTGGCGTTTGGGTCCTATCCCAATGATTCCCGAGGAGTTTCAGTTTTACTCTTGGAAGCAGAAAGACAAGAACCTTCTCTCTCCTTCCCCAGAAAGACTATGGGCTGGTGATGTGACCATCAATTCACAAGACACGTGATTGGAAGTGAACAGTGGTTTTAATAGTCTTACAACAGAGCCTGCCTGCGACGAGATGAACTGGCAGCAGGCTCACGACTGCAGAGCTTTATACTTGCGGTTAGTGGGAGGAGCCATGGGCGGAGCCAAGGGTGGATCCCAGTACAAACTCCTCATCTCCCTCTATGGGCAGAGCCGCGCAACGGCTCGTATACCGAGCCCACAAGGACATAATACATATAATACAACACAGTGTGAATTACTAGGTTTATAATTCACCACAGCTGGATTCTCCGATTTTTGCGGCTGAGTGCCGATAGAACATAGAACATAGAACATAGAACAGTACAGCACAGAACAGGCCCTTCGGCCCTCAATGTTGTGCCGAGCCATGATCACCCTACTCAAACCCACGTATCCGCCCTATACCCGTAACCCAACACCACCCCCCCCCCACTTTTATTAGGACACTACGGGCAATTTAGCATGGCCAATCCACCTAACCCGCACATCTTTGGACTGTGGGAGGAAACCGGAGCACCCGGAGGAAACCCACGCACACAGGGGGAGGACGTGCAGACTCCACACAGACAGTGACCCAGCCGGGAACCGAACCTGGGACCCTGGAGCTGTGAAGCATTTATGCTAACCACCATGCTACCCTGCTGCCGGCGTGTGAACTGTGGCGTTTTATACCACGCCAAACCCTCACCGATCCTGGGACCAGTGAGCGGCCAGCAGCTGCGCCGGGTAAAACGCCGGTTCCCGCGCACGGCGACAACCTGCAGCGGTCCTGCCGTACAACAAGATGCCAGCCGTGCGCAGACCCTGGCTACCCCCCACCAGTCCCCCCAGCCCACGTGGAAGCCTCCCCCCGGCCAGCAGCAAGGCTCCCGGCCGACGTTGGCAGCGCTGGACACAGTCCGCGGCCGCCATACTGGGCTCAGACCACACGGCCCCTCGCGGTCGGGAACCCGGCCCATTGGAGGCGGAGAATCGGGGGCGGGCTTTCAGGTGACGCGCTGAGGCCGTCTCAACGGCGTGTGGCGCGCGACGTGGTGATGCCATTTCGGAGAGGGCGGAGAATCGAAAACCGGCATCAAACCGCCGTCGCATGCCGCCCCCTCCCGATTTGGGCGTCAGAAGGGATTCTCCGCCGGATCGGCGATAACAGCACCAGGTGGCAGTAGCCCTGACAGCAGTGATGGGTGGCAGGGCCTGAGGCCCCCAGAGTGCCGGGCACTGCAGGGCCAGGGTTGCGGGGATGGGGACGAAGGCTGGGGGGCATGCGGGGGCAGGGTCCGCGGTGCCAACCGAGCCACGGTCTCGCCCATTGGCCTGGTTGGGCACAGGGGGTCATGTTAACACGTCGACCTTTCACCCCTTGCAGACAACGGACATCGAAATACAACCAGCAATGGAGGCCTTTCTCCCAGTCGCCGCAGCCCTGGGCAACAGGCCGAGGAGGAGGAGGTGCAAAGGAGGCCTCGTGTGTACTGGCAGCGCCTGTGATTTGAGGACCTGCCGGACCGGGCGTGGCCCTCAGAGACTCCAGCTGAGCAGGGGGACGGTGCGACACATCTGCCAGATCACCTGCTCCCAGTGGCCATCAAGGTGAAAGTTCACACCACGGGCTACGCCCGGGCACCGAATGGGAACCTGTCTGGGATCTCACAGAGCTGATTTGGTTTATTGTCAGGTGCATCCGTGCCGTCACAGAGGCCGTATATGCCCAGGTGGCACAATACATCCATTACAATGTGGACCGAGCCCACCAGGAGCCCCGGGTCCAGGAGGTGATCGACAGGACGAATGACCCCCGAGATGCACCTGCGGATGGCAGCCCGCTCTCCACACACTGAAAGAGGCTCCGCTCAATGAATGTGCACCTGGGGTATAACCATCATGCACGTCTGCGCCTGGTACCCGGGCAGTGTGCTCGACGCCATCATCCTGGAACACTCGATGATTCCCGGCCTCTTCAATACACCCAGGGGTTGGCTCCTAGGCATCAGGGGTTACCCGCTGACCCACTGCAGCCTTGGTTGATGACGCCGATCCGGAGGCCGCAGACAGGCGTGGAGACCCGCTACAACGACGGCCCATGCCGCGACATGATCGAGCTGTGTTCGGCCTCCTGGAGATGCGGGTCAGGTGCCCCCCCCCCCCCCGGCGGCCTGTTGCGTCCTCCACAACATCGTGCCGCGGAGGGGCCATGTGCCAGAGGGAGGAGGATGAAAGCCAGCCCTCGTCCGACCAGAAGATGTGTGTGTGTGTGTGTGTGGGGGGGGGGGTTTGAGGATGGGCAGTCAGGTGAGTCCGCATAACATGTGCACCAGGGCCAATGCACACTGAACCCTCTGATCACCTCCAGCTTCACCGACTGGGAGGAACTGGTCAGGGGGCATGGACACTGCATCCACCGCTGCCCACGGATGCGCCAGGGACAGGAGGAGGGGAGTCTGAGGTGCTGCGGTGTTCCAGCGGGCGTCACCGGCACAGGTCCCATCACCTGCTCCTCCCTTGGGGTGCCCGGTGGCCCCCGGGCTAATCCATGGGATGGGGGTGCGAGCGGAGCTAACCCCTGAGGATACCCGGCCAGCGGGCACTGCCAGTCCTGAAGGCCGACTGCCACCTCGATCAGGGTCTGCATTCTCGTGGCCGTGGGGCACAGGGAGTGGACCACTTTCACCTGGGGCTGCCACCACCTTCTGGGTGACTGCGCCATCTCCCGCTGTGTCTGCGCCACGCCGGCCAGCGCCTGGGCAATGCTGCCAACGCCATGGCCCACTGTGACTGGGCCATCCTGAGGAGCGCCGCTGCCATATCCAGGTGGCTCATGCACAGGGCTGCCTGTGAGAGGGCAGCCCTGTCCTGGGCCTCGGCCCCCGCCTGCACAGGTTGGCCCAGGCCTTGGACATGCTGATCCATAGCCAAAACCCTCTGCCGCAAGTCTCCACCATGGGTGCCACCCATGCGGTGTTGGCCTGGGTGACACGCGTGGGCGATACCACCTCCTGCACACAGTTGCACTCGTCCCACTGCATCAGCAGGTGCTGCATCCTCACCAACAAGACCTCATACAGTCCGCGGCTCTGTGACTGCATCTCCATAATGGATGGCACTGTCCGTTCCTGAAACCTAAAACCCATCTGGACAGCAGCCCACCCTCCGACCGTCCGCCCGCTCGGGACTTCCTACCTCTACCTGATGTACCGGATCAGCTGTGTGGTGAGCACCAGATAGTGTCCCAGGAGCCTCTTCACTGAAGTGCCCAGAGGTGAGTGTCTCTGGGATGGTGAAGGGTGTTGGAGAAGCTGTGAGTGGAAGTCAGTGTCATAGAATCATAGAATTTGCAATGCAGAAGGAGGCCATTCGGGCCATTGAGTCTGCGCCGGCCCTCGGAAAGATCACCCTACCCAAGCCCAGACCTCCGCCCTATCCCCGTAACTCCATCTACCCTTTTTTGGACACTAAGGGCAATTTATCATGGCCAATTCATCTAACCTGCACATCTTTGGACTGTGGGAGGAAACCGGAGCACCCGGAGGAAACCCACGCACACACGGGGAGACATCTCGGACTCGGTCTCTAGGATGTCCTGGGTCTCGAGTTGACAGCGTCCCTCCGTGTCGGTGTCATCGGCGTTGCTCAGCACCCGGGGCTCCGGCTGTGGCTGGGGTTAGGGGGCGAGGACCCACCCCATCCCCAGCAAGTCCTGCAAGTCACAAGACAAGACGCATGGTTAGGCCCTGGGCAAGGAGGAGAGTGGGGATGGTGGAGCAGGGGTGAAGGGGTGGTGTACGGGGTGGTGTGGGGGTGAGGGTGGTGTGGGGGTGAGGGTGGTGTGGGGGCGAGGGTGGTGTGGGGGCGAGGGTGGTGTGGGGGTGAGGGTGGTGTTGGGGTGAGGGTGGTGTTGGGGTGAGGGTGGTGTTGGGGTGAGGGTGGTGTGGGGGTGAGGGTGGTGTGGGGGTGAGGGTGGTGTTGGTGTGAAGGTGGTGTGGGGGTGAGGGTGGTGTGGGGGTGAGGGTGGTGTGTGGGGTGAGGGTGGTGTGGGGGTGAGGGTGGTGTGTGGGGTGAGGGTGGTGTGGGGGTGAGGGTGGTGTGGGGGTGAGGGTGGTGTGTGGGGTGAGGGTGGGGTGGGGGTGAGGGTGGTGTGGGGGTGAGGGTGGTGTGGGGGTGAGGGTGGTGTGGGGGTGAGGGCGGTGTGGGGGTGAGAGTGGTGTGGGGTGAGGGTGGTGTTGGTGTGAAGGTGGTGTGGGGGTGAGGGTGGTGTGGGGGTGAGGGTAGTGTGGGGGTGAGGGTGGTGTTGGGGTGAGGGTGGTGTGGGGGTGTGGGGGTGAGGGTGGTGTGGGGGTGAGGGTGGTGTGGGGGTGAGGGTGGTGTTGGGGTGAGGGTGGTGTTGGTGAGGGATGACACACATGGCACAGAGAACCACAACGTAGCGGGGTCTCACTTCCTCACTCATGGCCGATCTCCACCCCGGTCCCTTTCCTCGGACTTTGGAGAGGGCACACGAGAAGTTTAATAAGGATGTTGCCTGGGATGGAGGGCATTAGCTATGAGCAGAGGTTGGATAAACTCGGTTTGTTCTCATTGGAACGACAGAGATTGAGGACTGACCTGATAGAAGTCTACAAAATTATAAGGGGCATGGACAGAGTGGATAGTCAGAAGATTTTTCCCAGGGTGGAAGAGTCAATTACTCGGGGACATAGGTTTAAGGTGCTGATGGAACCACCAATTCACCAGACACGTGTTTCCGATATGAATATAGGCTTTAATCTACTTACTACAGAGCCAGCCTGTTACCCGTTGATGAACTCTCGGTGAACTGCAGGCTGACTCTGGACAAGGGTATTTATACAGCAGCACACGGGGGAGGAGTTGTGGGCGGAGCCAAGGGTGGAGCCCAGTACAAGCTCCTGAGCAATCCCAGAGCTACTCCCCCTAGTGGTCGGATAACGCTACTGCGCTTACAAAGATACAGTGTGAATGACCATGTTACATTCACCACAGGTGCGAGGGACAAAGTTTAGAGGAGATGTGCGAGGAATGTTTTTTACGCAGAGGGTAGTGGGTGCCTGAAACTCGCTGCTGGAGGAGGTGGTGGAATCAGGGACGATAGTGACGTTTAAGGGGCGCCATGACAAATACATGAATAGGATGGGAATAGAGGGATACGGACCCAGGAAGTGTAGAACATAGAACATAGAACAGTACAGCACAGAACAGGCCCTTCGGCCCTCGATGTTGTGTCGAGCCATGATCACCCTACTCAAACCCACAAATCCACCCTATACCCGTAACCCAACAACCCCCCCCCCCCTTAACCTTACTTTTTAGGACACTACGGGCAATTTAGCATGGCCAATCCACCTAACCCGCACATCTTTGGACTGTGGGAGGAAACCGGAGCACCCGGAGGAAACCCACGCACACACGGGGAGGACGTGCAGACTCCGCACAGACAGTGACCCAAGCCGGGAATCGAACCTGGGACCCTGGAGCTGTGAAGCATTTAGAAGGTTTTAGGTCAGACGGGCAGCATGGTTGGCGCAGGCTTCGAGGGCCGAAGGGCCTGTTCCTCTGCTGTACTTTTCTTTGTTTGTTCTTTGATACAGGCTCTTGATTTCAATCCTATCACTTTTCTTATTCTCCTTCGTCATTTTCTCTTGTTCTTGATTTCCCTGCTCTGAATCCTTCCATAGGTTCACATCCCCCTGCCATATTCGTTTAAACCCTCCCCAAATGCTCTAGAAAGCAACCCCATCGAGTCTGCACCAACCTTCTGAAAGAGCACCCTTCCCACCTCCCCCACTCTATCGCTGTAACCTCACCTAACCTGTACATCACTGCACACTAAGGGGACAATTTAGCATGGCCAATCCACCAAACCTGCATATCCTTGGGTCAGTGTCTGGGTGGGGGGGGGGGGGGGGGCTGGGTCAGTGTCTGGGTGGTAGAGAGGGGTCTGGGTCAGTGTCTGGGTTGGGGGGTGTCTGGGTGGGGGGGTGTCTGGGTCAGTGTCTGGGTGGGGAGGTCTGGGTCAGTGTCTGGGTGGGGGGTCTGGGTCAGTGTCTGGTTGGGGGGGTCTGGGTCAGTGTCTGGGTGGGGGGGTCTGGGTCAGTGTCTGGGTGGAGGTCGCCTGGGCCAGTGTCTGGGTGGGGGGGTCTGGGTCAGTGTCTGGGTGGGGGGGTGTCTGGGTCTGTGACTGGGTGGGGGTCGCCTGGGCCAGTGTCTGGGTGGGGGGGTCTGGGTCAGTGTCTGGGTGGGGGGGGGTCTGGGCCAGTGTCTGGGTGGGGGGGTCTGGGTCAGTGTCTGGGTGGGGGGGGGGTCTGGATCAGTGCCTGGGTGGGGGGCGTCTGGGTCAGTGTCTGGGTGGGGGGGGTTTGGGTCAGTGTCTGGCTGGGGGGGTGTCTGGGTGGGGGGGTCTAGGTCAGTCTGGGTGGGGGAGTGTCTGGGTCAGAGTCTGGGTGGGGGGTGGGTCTCGGTCAGTGTCTGGGTGGGGGGGGGAGTCTGGGTCAGTGTCTGGGTGGGGGGGGTGTCAGGGTCAGTGTCTGTGTGGGGGGGGGCTGGGTCTGTGTGTGGGTGGGGGATATGGGTCAGTCTGGGTGGGGGCAGCTGGGTCAGTGCCTGCGTGGGTGGGGGGGGGGTCTGGGTCAGTGTCTGGGTGGTGGGGGGTTTGGGTCAGTGTCTGGCTGGGGGGGGGGTCTGGGACAGTGTCTGGCTGGGTGTCTGGGTTTGAGGGGTCTGGGGGAGTGGGTCTGGGTCAGTGTCTGGGTGGGGGGGTCTGGGTCAGTGTCTGGGTGGGGGGGTCTGGGTCAGTGTCTGGGTGGGGGGTGCTGGGTCAGTGTCTGGGTGGGGGCGGTACTGGGTCAGTGTCTGGGTTGTGGGGGGTCTGGGTCAGTGTATGGGTTGTGCGGGGGGTCTGGGTCAGTGTCTGGGTGGGGGTGGGCTGGGTCAGTGTCTGGGTTGTGGGGGGTCTGGGTCAGTGTATGGGTTGTGCGGGGGGTCTGGGTCAGTGTCTGGGTGGGGGTGGGCTGGGTCAGTGTCTGGGTTGTGGGGGGTCTGGGTCAGTGTATGGGTTGTGCGGGGGGGTCTGGGTCAGTGTCTGGGTGGGGGTGGGCTGGGTCAGTGTCTGGGTTGTGGGGGGGCAGAGCCTGGCTGGGGGTGGTCTGGGTTGTGGGGGGGTCTGGGTCAGAGTCTGTGTGGGTTGGGGGGTCTGGGTTGGGTGGGGGGCAGGGTGTGTTGCTGCTCCCCAATAGCCAGAGAGAGTCAGGGGGGCCGGGCGCATGACAGAGGTTCTGATTGGCACAGGGACAGGGAGGAGCTGTGATTGGCTCAGGGGCAGGCAGAGCGATGATTGGCTTAGGGACAGATAGAGCGGTGATTGGCTGACAGATTGGGCGGACCCGTTCGTGATTGGCTTTGAGCGTATCTGTGATCTCTGATTGGCTGGCCTCTGGGAGGGGTGAGCTGTGATTGGCTCAGATCCGCGGAGAGTGGTGATTGGCTGAGGGGTCGCGGAGCTGCCGTCGACCGTGTTGTGGAGAGCGGCCTCTGCGGCGGAGGGAGAGACCCAGAGAGAGAGGTACAGCCCGGGGGAGGGGGCAGCGCGGGGAGCGGGGGCCCGGGGGAGGGGGCAGCGCGGGCCCGGGGGGCAAGGGGGCCCGGGGGGCAAGGGGGCCCGGGGGGCAAGGGGGCCCGGGGCAGGGCGCGGGGGCCCGAAGGGTAGGGCGCGGGGCCCGGGGGAGGGGGCAGGCGGCACGGGGCAGGGGGCAGCGCGGGCCCCGGGGGGCAAGGGGGCCCGGGGCAGGGCGCGGGGGCCCGAAGGGTAGGGCGCGGGGCCCGGGGGAGGGGGCAGCGCGGGCCCGGGGGGCAAGGGGGCCCGGGGCAGGGCGCGGGGGCCCGAAGGGTAGGGCGCGGGGCCCGGGGGAGGGGGCAGGCGGCACGGGGCAGGGGGCAGCGCGGGCCCCGGGGGGTTGGGCGCGGGGGCCCGGGGGGGTTGGGCGCGGGGGGCAGGGGGGGTGGGGGCAGCGGCAGCGGCAGCGCGGGCCCCGGGGGGTTGGGCGCGGGGCCCCGGGGGGTTGGGCGCGGGCCCCGGGGGGTTGGGCGCGGGGCCCGGGGGCTAGGCCCAGCCCGGCGCTTGGGCAACTGGCGCTGCGGCCCCGGCCGGGGAGCCGCCCCTCTCCCGGTTACTAGTTAGTAGATTGGTGGCACTAACTAGCATAGATTATACTGGTTACCGGCATTGTTTACACATTATACAACAAGGTTGACACAGGGTTATGACAATTGTTAGTTACACTAAGTAGTAACTAACTACTAGTGACGATGTTTAATGACTAGTTCCTAGAATATTATTGGTTTATTAATAATGTCAATCTGTCAGATATCCCAACCCTTTGCTCAGGCTCCTGGGTGCCCGGGGTCCGCCCTGGGTGCCCGGGGTCCGCCCTGGGTGCCTGGGATCCGCCCCGGGTTGCCCGGGATCCGCCCCGGGGTGCCCGGGATCCGCCCTGGGTGCCCGGGGTCCGCCCTGGGTGCCTGGGATCCGCCCCGTGGTGCCCGGGATCTGCCCTGGGTGCCCGGGATCTGCCCTGGGTGCCCAGGATCCCCCTTGGGTGCCCGGGATCCGCCCTGTCCCGGGGTCCACCCTGGGTGCCCAGGATTCCCCTTGGGTGCCCGGGATCCGCCCTGTCCTGGGGTCCGCCCTGGGTGCCCGTGGTCAACCCTGGGTGCCCGGGATCCGCCCCGGGTTGCCGGGATCCCCCCATGGTGCCCGGGATCCCCCCATGGTGCCTGAGATCTGCCCCGGGGTGCCGGGATCCGCCCCGGGGTGCCGGGATCCGCCCTGGGGTGCCCGGGATCCGCCCCGGGGTTGTCGGGATCCGCCCCGGGGTTGTCGGGATCCGCCCCGGGGTTGTCGGGATCCGCCCCGGGGTTGTCGGGATCCGCCCCGGGGTTGTCGGGATCCGCCCCGGGGTTGTCGGGATCCGCCCCGGGGTGCCCAGGATCCGTCCCGGGGATCCCCCCATGGTGCCAGGGATCCGCCTTGGGTGCCCGGGGTACGCCCTGCGATCGGATCCTGGTTGCTTGTTGAGCCCAGCTCAAGCTCCTGGTTGAAGGGCATTAGAACAAACTCTGGATTATTAGCACTGCAGTACGCTGTGACTGCAGCATCTGGGCAGATTGGTGAAGGCTGCTTTGTAAAGCGGCGGGGGTGTCGGCATTGCTCCTAATTTTGTATACTTGCTCAAGGAGATGACCATCCTCAATATGGCAGAGTCTTCTGTTGCCATCCTGTGTTCACAGTATCATAGAATTTACAGTGCAGAAGGAGGCCACTTGGCCCATCGAGTCTGCACCGCCCTTTGGAAAGAGTACCCCACCCAAGCCCACACCTCCACCCTATCCCTGTAACTCAGTAACCCACGTAACCTAAGGGCAATTTAGGATCGCCAATGCACCTGACCTGCAACTAACCAGCACGTCTTTTGGGACTTGTGGGAAGAAACCGGAGGAAACCCACGCAGACACGGGGAGAACATGCAGAATAGAACATAGTACAGTACAGCACAGAACAGGCCCTTCGGCCCTCGATGTTGTGCCGAGCAATGATCACCCTACTCAAACCCACGTATCCACCCTATACCCGTAACCCAACAACCCCCTCTTAACCTGTTTAGGACACTACGGGCAATTTATCATGGCCAATCCACCTAACCTGCACATCTGTGCTGTACTGTTCTATCTATCTATCTATCTTTGGACTGTGGGAGGAAACCGGAGCACCCGGAGGAAACCCATGCACACACGGGGAGGACGTGCAGACTCCGCACAGACAGTGACCCAGCCGGGAATCGAACCTGGGACCCTGGAGCTGTGAAGCATTTATGCTAACCACCATGCTACCGTGCTGCCCCAGATCCACACAGACAATGTCATAGTGGGGAATCGAACCTGGGACCCTGGCGCTGTGAAGCCACAGTGCTATCCGCTTGTGCTACTGTGCTGCCTATTCTATGTCTCGGATACGAAAGTCTATGTTAGACCTTTGTTATGTAGACAAACACGGTATTCGTTTTGTCCACCACAAGATCTCACAAGTTCTGGTTAAAGACCAGTTGATCTGCTTTTCTAGATGTGCAAGGAAACACTGCCGGTCAGGATAATTCTGCTCTTGGAATAACCCCAAGGTGTAGTATACACAACGGTTGATAACTAGAGGACAAGGACTTGAGATAATTGGCAAAAGCACTGGAGGATGAGTTGAGATTTGTTTTGATGTAGCAGGTTGTTGTGAGCTGGGTCGCACAGTTTGCAAAGGCACTGGGTGGGATTTATTGTCATGCGTACCGAGGTGCAGTGATAAATATTGTTCTGCGTACAGTCCAGACAGATCGTTCCATACATTGGGAAAAAAAGCATAGGACATACGATAAATACACAGAGGGTGAAGCATACAAAGTGTAGTACTATTCAGTAGAGAAGATGTGTGGAGAGATCAGTTCAGTCCATAAGAGGGTCATTCAGGGGTCTGGTAACAGCGGGGAAGAAGCTGTTTTTCAGTCTGTTCGTGCGTGTTGTCAGACTTTTGTACCTCCTGCCCGATGGAAGAGAGAATAACCGGGGTGGGAGGGGTCTTTGATTATGCTGCCCGCTTTCCCAAGGCAGCGGGAGATGCAGACAGAATCAATGGATGGGAGGCGAGTTTGTGTGATGGACTGGGCTGTGTTCACGATTCTCTGTAGTTTCTTGTGGTCTTGGGCAAAGCAGTTGCCATACCAGGCTGTGATGCAGCCAGATAGGATGCTTTCTATGGTGCATCTGTCCAAATTGGTAAGAGTCAGTGTAGACATGCCGAATTTCTTTAGTTTCCTGAGGAAGTATAGGCGCTGTTGTGCTTTCTCGGTCATAGCATCAATGTGGGTGGACGAGAACAAATTGATGGTAATGTGCACACCAAGGGATTTGAAGCTGTCAACCATCTCCTCCTCAGCACCATTGAGGCTGACAGGGGTGTGTACGATACTTTGCCTCCTGAAGACAATGACCAGCTCGTAGTTTTGCTGACGTTGAGGGAGAGATTATTGTCGTTGCACCACGCGACTAGGTTCTCTATCTCCCTCTTGTACACGGACGCATCATTGTTCGAGATCCGACCCACTGCGGTCGTGTCATCAGCAAACTTGTAGATGGAGTTGGAGCCACACTTTGCCACACAATCATGTGTGTATAGGGAGTATAGTAGAAGGCTAACTGCAGCCTTGTGGGGCACATACGCAAGACTATCATGGAGGAGTAGTTGTTGTTTATCCTTACTGATTGGGTCTATGGGTCAGAAAGGTGAGAATGTAGCTGCAGAGGGCGGAGACCAGTCCTAGGTTTTGGAGTTTTGATATGAGCTTTGGCTGGCATAATGGTGTTGAAGGTGGAGCTGTAGTCCATGAATAGGAGTCTGACGTAGGAGTCCTTGTTGTCGAGATGCTCCAGGGATAACTGTAGTGCCAGGGAGATGGCGTCTGCTGTGGACCGGTTGTGGCGGTATGTGAATTGCAGCGGATCAAGGCATTCTGGGAGTTAATATGTCTCATGACCAACGTCTCGAGGCACTTCATAATGACAGATGTCAAGGCCACCGGACGGTAGCCGTTGAGGCACTTTGCCTAGTTCTTATTGGCACCAGTATGATGGTGGAGGCTGCTATATAAGAGATAGGAGCAGACGTGGACCATTCCGCCCTTAGAGCCCTCTCCACTAGACAGTGGGCCAGAGAATATCAAAGCTTCACCACTCTCCGAATGAAGAAATTCCTCCTCATTCCAGTCGTAAATGTCCCGTCCTTTATTCTGAGACCCTGTCCCCTGGTTCAATACTCCCGGCCAGGGGGAAACATCCTTCCTACATCGACCCTGCCGACCCCTGTAAGAATTTTCTATGTTTGAATGAGATCACCTTATTTTCCTAAATGCCAAAAACTTCTTTCCTCAGCGAACACTCTCTCCATCCCAGGAATGAATTTAATGAATCTTTCTTGCACTTCCTTGCAAGTATATCTTTTCTTCAGGGAAGGAGACCAAACCTGCACACAATACTTGCAGTTCAACATATTTACTTTAGTACTCAAATCATGTTGTAATAAATGCCAACGTAACATTTGTCTTATGAATTCCTTCCTGTACCTGCACGTTAACTTTCAGTGACTCATGAACAAGGACACCCAACTCCCTTTGGAGTTCAATACTTCTCAATCTCTTGCCCTTTAAGAAATTCTCTGTATTTCTGTTTTTCCTACCAACATGGATAACCCCACAATAGTAACGTTCAGAAGGGAATTGCTTAAATAATTGAACCGAGAGGTGGGGTGGCACAGTGCTTGGCACGGCTTCCTCGAGTGCTAGGGACCCGGATTTGATTCCGGCCTTGGGCGACCGTGTGGAGTTTGCACGTTCTCCCCGTGTCTGCGTGGGTTACCTCCGGGTGCTCCGGTTTCCTCCCGCAGTCCAAAGATGTGCGGGTTAGGTGGATTGGTCGTGCTAGATTGCCCTTGGTGTCCAAAGATGTGCAGATTATGTGGGAGAGTGGACCTAGGTAAGGTACTTCTTTGGAGGGTTGGTGCAGACTCGATGGGCTGAATGGCCTCCTTCTGCACTGTAGGGATTCTATTCTATATTTCCTGGGCTGTGGGGTTAGAGCAGGGGGAGTCTTGTTGTTTGGATGACTCAAAGAGCTGGCACAGTAGGTTGAAAGGCCTCCTGAATGATTCTCTGGCTGTGCTGCAATTACTGAGCAGGCAGTGTGTAACTTTAGCGTTGTGTCTGTGGAACAGCATCTCTGCACAACTCTCACTGGCAGCTGAGGAGGATGTGCATTATGTTAATGCCCGGGGACCAGTAATAGCGAAGACATGCCATCAAGAGTTCACCTTGCCTGAACACTGCCTAGAATTGGACACCCCCCAAAAAAGCGGTTTGGACAACATTCCTGAAGGCTGCCTGCTAAGTCCCTTCTCGCTGAATGCCCAACACTCCAGCACTGGCTAATGCCAGGCAGTCACTGGAGTTCCTCATGGTGCGCAGGGTCAGTTTCCCAGGCCAGCTCCAACCCAGAGAGGGCTGGGTGACACCCAGCTCTGACTATACACCCCACACTCGCTCTAACCCTCCTACATTTGAAATGGCCATGTTGTCAGCGAAACTCCTGTATATGCCGTGTTCAGACTGTGGACTACACCATCTCCAGTCGCAACACACGTTTGTGTATTTTTTTTATTTGAAAGGGCATACTTGTCATGTGACGGTCAGTATTTGGACGATTGGCTGTCTTTAGATTTATATCTATATTATACGTTAAAGTATGGGCCATGCATTCCAGCGATGTCCCAGGTGTATCCTGTATTAACCGTCGCTGTGGGGATATTTGGGAGAGAGAGATGGGCAGTGACCATCCCCATATCTGTCCTTTCACCGTCAACAATTACACACAAGCGGAGGGCACTGTTGATGGAATTGTGATGCCCTCCATGTTTGGTATCTGCCAGCGCTCACTGGCCGAAATCACCGACTAACTGGGCTCAAGGCTGGCGGGCGTCCAGCACTGTGCACCCAATCAGAACGATCACCAACACCGATGGGTAAAATTGACAGCAAAGGTACTCGAAATCTGAAAAGCAGCAATTCGAGCAGAGTTCCCTTCGTCCATCCTCCGCTCCGGTCTCTGCAGACTGTACCCAACGTGATCAATCTATGTTCCAGCTCCTCCTCCTCAGCAGTAACCTCAATTGATGGCCGATTTCCGATATTGTTCGGATTTTCGGCTTTGCCTCTCGAGAATTCGGTTCTGATGCGTTTTACCCTGGGCTTTACGGTCGCAGCGTTTCCGACACGTTCAGCTCGTCAGCCTGGATTGAATTGAGACCCGGGTTCCACGTGACTTTGACAAAGAGTCAACCGGACTTGACGCTCGCTCCGTTCCCCTCCATAGATGCTGTCAAACCTGCTGAGATTGTCTAGTATTTTCTGGTTTTGTTCCACGCGAGTCACTGCTCCGCCCAGTGCCCCAGCTGTTGGCAATTGATTTGAAATTTTCCACGGATATCTTTTGATGTGCAGGTCACGTGACAGTGAATCATTCTTCTCGGGATTGAAGTCTTGAGAGAATGAGCAGTCACTTCCACCCAACAGAAGCACTGATTTGAGGATATTAAGATTATTATAAGTTACATACACTTTAATTAATACACTTGAATTAGTGTATTCAAAGATGTGGATTGATATTTTGCTGCAGAGACTTGAGCCCATATCTAGGCAGACACTCCCCGTGCAATACCGAGGAAGTGCAGCACAGTCAACAGCGCTATTTTAAATGAGGTCCTGTCTATCCTCCCAGGCAGACTGCAGGGATCCCATGGAGCTATTACAGGGAAGGGCAGACTGGTTAATATTTATCACTCAACCAACACTTCAAGCTGGCCATGAGCACATGGCTGTTTGTGAAGGCTTGTTGAGCACAAATTGCCAGCAGCATTTCTAACATTGCAAAGACACTGAGTCTTTGGAGAGTGTATTCATTCCAAGCATGTGTGGATTGAGTGGGCAAACAGCTGAGATATATAAAACCAAAACCATTTTTGTATGTCACACCCGGTGATCTTGACTTCCGTGTTTGCTGTTTATAATTAGATTCATGCTTCATAAGAACATAAGAACTAGGAGCAGGAGTAGGCCATCTGGCCCCTCGAGCCTGCTCCGCCATTCAATTAGATCATGGCTGATCTTTTGTGGACTCAGCTCCACTTTCCGGCCCGAACACCATAACCCTTAATCCCTTTATTCTTCAAAAAACTATCTATCTTTACCTTAAAAACATGTAATGAAGGAGCCTCAACTGCTTCACTGGGCAAGGAATTCCATAGATTCACAACCCTTTGGGTGAAGAAGTTCCTCCTAAACTCAGTTCTAAATCTACTTCCCCTTTATTTATGCCAGGGGCATTAATTAAAGTGTACGTAACTTATAATAATCTTTATTGTCACAAGTAGGCTTATATTAACTGTAATGAAGTTACTGTGAAAATCCCCCAGTCGCCACATTCCGGCGCCTGTTCAGGTACATAGAGGGAGAAATCAGAATGTCCAAATTGCCTAACTATTAATTATCTTTCGGGACTCGTGGGAGGAAACCGGAGCACCCGGAGGAAACCCACTAAGAGAGGCCACTAACAGTCTGTGTGCAGACTCCACACAGGCAGTGACCTAAGCTGGGAATCAAACCTGGGACCCTGGAGTTGTGAAGCAACCGTGCCAACCACCAGTGCTACCGAGCCGCCCGAAATTTGGGTAAATGTTAGCTCCCACAACCTTTAAGCCTGACTTAAAACTTTTTCCTTTTAATGGTGACATTCGTTTGCTATTATTTCCTCCTCTGCGGCCATCCCTTAACCGGCTTCCCGATGTCAACCAACCTTCCGAAATCACTTCTGTCCTGATCCATTGCCAGGCTGTTTGGGGGTCCATTGGCTAAGGATGTCCGTCATGCAAGCAGAATGAGCCTTGGCAGATGTGGGGAGCTCTCCCCAGCAGGGAGCAGAGTCCGCCCTGGAACCCACTGGGCTTTGTGGAGATTTTTTTCATCCCTGTTTTATTAAGTCCAATGTTCACGTGATTATTTTGACGAAGCTTCTGGCTTGTGCTGGAAGCTTGACATTTATTAGCCTTCGACTTGGAAAACTTGCAGTTCGAAAGCTACCAAGTGGCACTAATTCTTTTGCCAGTGTGTTGGTTCCAGTATGTGATTGGAAATGCAAGTCACATTGACGCTCATGAGCTTCAGTATTTCCCAGTTAATCCCTTCCCCCTCAAATTGATCCCACCACAATGACACCTCTAATCTCCAGTACTATTCCTGACCATTATACAGCTCAAAGTACTAGGCTAGTTTGTTTTTTTGCTCTGTTTCTAATCAGCATTGTGGTGTTACATATCACCCAGCTGTTAGCCCTTCTGCTCAACTTGAGCCCACAGGCTCAGCTGGGTTTACAAGGATTTAAAGGTAAAATTAAAGGTAAAGTTGCCACTGTTGCTTCCCAGCGGCAGGGCCCCAAGTTCGATTTGATCACTGTCTGTGCGGATGGTCTGTACGTTCTCCCCATGTCTGCGTGGGTTTCCTCCCACAAGTCCCGAACGACATGCTGTTAGACATTCTGGACTCTCCCTCTGTGTACCCGAACAGCCACCGGAATGTGGCGACTAGGGGCTTTTCACAGTAACTTCATTGCAGTGTTAATGTAAGCCTACTTGTGACATTAAAGATTATTAAAAATGTGCTGATTATTAAAAAAACCACACAGAAATGGCCCAAGCCGGGAATCGAACCTGGGACCCTGAAGCTGTGAAGCAACAGTGCTAAATACAGTGCTGCCCATTTAATAAGGGGCAATTTAGTGTCGCCAATCTGCATATCCTGCACATCTTTGGGTTGTGGGGATGAAACCCACACAGACGGGGAGAATATGCAAACTCCACAAGAGGCAGTGACCTGGGGCGGGATCAAAGCAGGATCGTAAGCACCGTTTGCAGCAGTGCTAACCACTGCGCCATCGTACCGCCCGCACCTAACCAACAATGTGGAAAATTGTCCAGTTCCTGTCCTGCCCACAAAAAGTAGGACAAATCCAGCCTGGTCGATTAACACCCCATCATTCTGCCCTCTAGCAAGCAGTACCTACTCACCCAGAACTTGCTCACTGATGATCAGTTTGGGTGTAACCAGAATAACTTGGCTCCAGACCTCATTACAGCCTTGTTCTAAACATGGAGAAAAGAGTTGAATTCAAGAGATCAGGTGCGAGTGACTGTCCTTGACATCAAGGCAGCATTTGACTGAGTGCAGCATTTGAGCAAAACTGGAGTCAATCAGGGGGGGAACTCTCCGCTGGTGAGGATCATAGCTAGCTGTGGGTGTTGGAGGCCAATCATCTCAGCCCCAGGACATTGCTGCAGGAGTTTGTCAGTGTATTGTCCTCAAGCTAACCATCTTCAACTGTTTTACCAATAAGAAGTCTTACAACATCAGGTTAAAGTCCAACAGGTTTATTTCATAGAATTATCATAGAATTTACAACGCAGAAGAAGGCCACCTGGCCCATCGAGTCCGCACCGGCTCTTGGAAAGAGCACCCTACCCAGGGTCAACACCTCCACCCTATCCCCATAACCCAGTAACCCCACCCAACACTAAGGGCAATTTTGGACACTAAGGGCAATTTATCATGTCCAATCCACCTAACCTGCACATCTTTGGACTGTGGGAGGAAACCGGAGCACCCGGGGGAAACCCACGCAGACACGGGGAGGATGACCTCGTCATCATCCAGGATAAGGCAGCAGCACCCCCCCCCCCCCCTTGATTGGCACCCCATTCACAAACACTCACCCCCTCCACCATACTCACACAGCAGCAGAGGGTACCATTTAGTAGCTCTCCAGTAACTCAACAAGGCTCCTTTAACAGCACCTTCTAAACCCGTGCCCTCTACCCAGTTGGGCAAGGGAGAAGATACTTGGGAACACCACCATCTTCAAATTCTCTTCCAAGCCGCTCACGACCCTGACCTGGAAATGTACCGGCTGTTCCTTCACTGTCGCTGGGTCACAATCCTGGAACTCCCTCCCTACCAGCACACTGGGTCCATCTACACCAAATAGACTGCAGCGGTTCAAAAAGGCAGCTCGCCACCATCTCAAGGGCAATTAGGCAGCCTCTGCCCGACAGCCATACTTCGGTTTTTGGGGGCTTTGAGTCCCTCCAGGCCAACAGTATTTGTCGCCGGGCTATCAGGGAAGCAAAGGCGGGGCAGCACGGTGGCCTAGTGGTTAGCACAACCGCCTCACGGCACTGAGGTCCCAGGTTCGATCCCGGCTCTGGGTCACTGTCCGTGTGGAGTTTGCACATTCTCCCCGTGTCTGCGTGGGTTTCGCCCCCACAACCCAAAAACGTGCAAGCTAGGTGGATTGGCCACGCTAAATTGCCCCTTAATTGGAAAAATGATTGGGTACACTAAATTTATATAAAAAAAGGGAAGCAAAGGCCACAACGTCGGCCTCTAACCCTTGTGAACACATTTTTAAAAATGCCCGAGAAAATTGCCATTTATAGAACAGCTTATAAAATTTTACCACCCTTTGTGTGCAGTCGAAATGTTTCCCAATTTGGCTGATTCCAATTTTTAGGCTGTGTATCCTCATCCTAGGTTCCCAACCTGGGGGAGTATGTTTTCTCCATCCGAATCAACCATTGGTAAAACCTTCCCCCTGGGTGCAGTTGTTTGTCATGTAAACGTACTGCCATTTGGTTCACAACTACAATAATACCTGGTTGCTGTTCTATAGCACCTTCAGCACGTAAAATGTAGCAAGGACCATTCTGAACAAAATGTGACAGTGAGGCACGTAAAGCAACATCAAGGCAACTGACCAACAGCTCGGTCAAAAAGGTTGAATTCTGAAGGCGACTTAGAAGAGGAAGTTGGGGAGGTTAACGGCAGTTTAGGGAGTTAATTCCAGAGGTGAGATTCTTTGTCCCCGCCAGCCCCATTTTCCAAAGCCCCCCCCCCCCCCCCCCCCAGAGCGGGATCCTCCATTTCAGCAGACGGTCAATGGGGGCTCCCATTGTGGTCACCCCACCCTTTCGTAAACCCGCGGGCATCGACAAAGCGGAGGATCCCGTCGACGGAGAATCCTGCAGCAGAGCTTAGGTGCTGAGGTAACACCGGCACCGTCTCCAGTGTGGGATTGGAGGAGCGCAGACATCTCGGAGGGCTACAGAGTTGGAGGATACGACAAGAGATGGGTGGGATGAGGCCGTGGAGATTTGTGAGGTGGCGTGTTGGCACAGTGGTTCCCGCAGCTGCCTCATCACGAGCGATCGGGGTTCAATTCCATGCTTGGATATCTGTGTGGAGTCTGCACGTTCTCCCCGTGTCTGCCTGGGTTTCCTCCGGGTGCTCCGGTTTCCTCCCACAGTCCAAAGTTGCGCAGCTTAGGTGGGATTAAGGAGATCGGTAGGGCCGTGGACCTAGGTAGGGTGCTCTTTCAGAGGGTCGTTACAGACTCGAAGTATAAACATTCAGACATTGAGTATAAAAATTGGGAAGTCGTGTTGCAGCTGTATAGAACCTTAGTCAGGCCACACTTGGAGTATAGTGTTCAATTCTGGTCGGCACGCTACCTGACGGATGTGTAGACCTTGGAGAGGGTACAGAAGAGGTTAAGCCGGATGTTGACTGGTATGGAGGGCATTAGCTATGGGGAGAGGTCAGATAAACTCGGTTTGTTCTCACTGGAATGACGGAGGTTGAGGGGTGACGTGATAGAACTTTACAAAATTATCAGGGGCATGGACAGAGTGGATAATCAGAGGCTGTTTCCTGCGGTGGAAGAGTCAATTACTTGGGGACATAGGTTTAAGGTGCGATGGGCAAAGTTTAGAGGGGATGTTTGAGGGAAGTTTTTTTTACACAGAGGGTAGTAGGTTCCTGGAACTCGCTCCCAGGGGAAGTGGTGGAAGCAGGTACGATAGTGACGTTTAAGGGGCACCTTGACCAATACAGGAATAGGGTGGGAATAGAGGGATGTGGACCCCGGAGGTGTGGATGGATTTAGGTTAGATGGGCAGCAAGGTCGGCAAAAGCCTGGAGGGCCTGTTCTTTGTCCTTTGATGGACTGAATGGCCAACCTTCTGCCCTGCATGGATTCTCTGGTAAGGGCTAGAAGAATTGTAAAATTGAAGCAGTGCTTAACTGGGAACCAGAGTCAGGGATGACACTGGGGCCAGACCTGGGGTGTTAGGGCACAGACAGCAGAGCTTTGAATGCCGAGAATGTTGTGGAAGATAGTCGGGCAGGCATCTCTGTGTGAAAAACGACAGCAAGGCCACAAACAGCCTGGTTCCGTCTCGGGTAGGGACAAGAATGGAGCTTGTGGCAGGAAGCAAAGGCAATGACCAACGTTTAGCTTGAAGCAGTACTCAACACAACCTGGTACGAGACTTCTCAAGCTGTAAACCACATCTCACATTACTGTGGTATTGAGAAGCATTGGGTGAGATTTGTACAACTAGTCAGCTGTGCAATAGAGACGTTTAGGTTTGTGTGTGCAGTTTGTTGGCTTTGCCACTTCATTCTTCAAATGAAGAATAAAGGGATTGAGGGTTATGGTGTTTGGGCCGGAAAGTGGAGCTGAGTCCACAAAAGATCAGCCATGATCTCGTTGAATGGCGGAGCAGGCTCGAGGGGCCAGATGGCCTACTCCTGCTCCTAGTTCTTACGTTCATGTCCATGCAGCCTGTTGTACATTGTACTTCCAATTGACTGTTAGTTGGGACTGGCGGGAGGGTTTTTAATCTCCTTTCCTCCTCCTCATTGCACCCTCCCTCTGATGTGCCACCCGAAGTAGTCACTCTTCGTCATAGTGATGCAGTATAGTGGTTATGTTGCCAGTTTGAGAATTTCAGTTTTTAAAAAGATTTTTCTCAGTAAACGTGGCAAACCTTTGGATTGGTGCAAAATGCCAACCGGTTCGCCGTCCTTACCTGGTCTGGCTAGCACGTGACTCCAAACCCGCACCGATGCTGCTGATTTTGAACTGCCCCTGAAGTGACTTGAGCGAGCCTGTGAGCAACTGGTTTTGTCGTGGTTCGGAGAGAGGAGGCCCACCGCTCTCCCACCTCGGCGCCTAGGGACGGGCGATGGGGGAGAGGAGGCCCACCGCTCTCTCACCTCGGCGCCTAGGGACGGGCGATGCGTTGCTCGTGGTGTGCACATCCTGAAAGTGAGGTTTTAAACCTAAAATAACCCAGTCTCATCTGCTAACCACCTGATGTGTATTTTCCAGCAATAATTGCTGTGGGCGGTGTACATTTGAATTTCCTCCTCTGGGGTGCTGAGGCAGGTTTTGACCAGCCGCCCAGATCTCCTCATTATCTCTTCTCCCCCAGGTGTTTATTGCCGGTCGGCACCTCAGCCTCTCTGTTACTGAACCTGAGCCGATGCCTGGGACTAAACACACTCAACCCCTACTGGACAGAGGGTGGGGGGGGGGCCTTGTACAGCTGTGGTTCAGTGATAACACACTCCCATCAGCCAGAAGGTCCTGGGTTCAAGCTCCACCTCGTACTTGAACGCATCGTATCCACGCATGTGGATGAAGGTAAAGCAGTGGATGTAGTGTACATGGATTTTAGTAAGGCATTTAATAAGGTTCCCCATTGTAGACTTGTGCAGAAAGTAAGGAGGCATGGGATAGTGGGAAATTTGGCCAGTTGGATAACAAACTGGCTAACCGATAGAAGACAGAGAGTGGTGGAGGATGGCAAATATTCAGCCTGGAGCCCAGTTATCAGTGGCGTACCGCAGGGATCAGTTCTGGGTCCTCTGCTGTTTGTGATTTTCATTAACGACTTGGATGAGGGAGTTGAAGGGTGGGTCAGTAAATTTGCAGATGAAACGAAGATTGGTGGCATTGTGGATAGTGAGGAGGGCTGTTGTCGGCTTCAAAGAGACATAGATAGAATGCAGAGCTGGGCTGAGAAGTGGCAGATGGAGTTTAACCCTGACAAGTGTGAGGTTGTCCATTTTGGAAGGACAAATATGAATGCGGAATACAGGGTTAACGGTAGGGTTCTTGGCAATGTGGAGGAGCAGAGAGATCTTGGGGTCTATGTTCATAGATCTTTGAAAGTTGCCACTCAAGTGGATAGAGCTGTGAAGAAGGCCTATGGTGTGCTAGCGTTCATTAGCAGAGGGATTGAATTTAAGAGCCGTGAGGTGATGATGCAGCTGTACAAAACCTTGGTAAGGCCACATTTGGAGTACTGTGTGCAGTTCTGGTCGCCTCATTTTAGGAAAGATGTGGAAGCTTTGGAAAAGGTGCAAAGGAGATTTACCAGGATGTTGCCTGGAATGGAGAGTAGGTCATACGAGGAAAGGTTGAGGGTGCTAGGCCTTTTCTTATTAGAACGGAGAAGGATGAGGGGCAACTTGATAGAGGTTTATAAGATGATTAGGGGATTAGATAGAGTAGACAGAGACTTTTTCCCCGGGTGGAACACACCATTACAAGGGGACATAAATTTAAGATAAATGGTGGAAGATATAGAGGGGATGTCAGAGGTAGGTTCTTTACCCAGGGAGTAGTGGGGGCATGGAATGCACTGCCTGTGGAAGTAGTTGAGTCGGAAACGTTAGGGACCTTCAAGCGGCTATTGGATAGGTACATGGATTAGGGTAGAATAATGGAGTGTAGGTTAACTTTTTAAGGGCAGCACGGTAGCATAGTGGTTAGCACAATTGCTTCACAGCTCCAGGGTCCCAAGTTCGATTTCGACTTGGGTCACTGTCTGTGTGGAGTCTGCACATCCTCCCCGTGACTGCGTGGGTTTCCTCCGGGTACTCCGGTTTCCTCCCACAGTCCAAAGATGTGCAGGTTGGGTGGATTGGCCATGAAAAATTGTCCAAAATTCTATGATTAACCTAGGACAAAAGTTTGGCGCAACATCGTGGGCCGAAGGGCCTGTTCTGTGCTGTATTTCTCTATCTATCTCTATCTATCTATCTATCAGCTGCAGTGAGGTGCCGCTGAGATAGGGATTGCTTGATGATACAATTGAACTTATTCAGTCGGCGCAGGTTGGTGCGCCTCGACCCCGTCACCCAACATCCCTGCAGTGTCTCCAGCAGCACTTCACGTTTAGAAATCGTGCTCAGATTCCTGCATGGCTCGGCCCTCTCTCTATCTAACATTTACCTGCCCAACAAAACTCAGTACTTTTGTGTTCCTCCAAATCTGGTCCACTCTCAATTTCCTTCAGTCCACCATTGTCAGCTGTACGTTCAGCTGCCCAGGCCGAAGCTCTAGAATTCCTCCTCTAAATCCTCCTCTCTTTCATCCTCCAATTTCTGTTATGATACCGACAAGAAATCCCAACAATTTGCAATTTGTAAACTGTGAGGAAATTATACTTCACCCAGTCTAGCTCAGTTGGCTTTTGATCATCTGGGATTATGGCGACTTGACTTTAAAATCTGCAACTTCAGCCAAGATTTTGGCACCTTTCCTGATATTTGATTATCCAGCTCCGTGTCAAATTTTAGTTGAATCACATTTCTGTGCTTTTGTTAGTAGCGCAATCCAAGCAGCCCTCAACCTTTCAACCTTCCAGTTGCGACACCCGTTTTGACATTACAACGTTGATTTTGGCCCTCCGGCCCGTCGGCACGTGAGCATCGTTCTGCCCCGCCCATCTGTGCAACTGGACAACGCCACTCCAGCCACTGTGCCGCCTTTATTAGGCCGAACTATCTTTATTAGGTTGGGAACCAGTGACCAGCAGGTGGATTAACAGGACAAAACAATGTCAGGTTTTGCTTTTTAGCAAAAGCGCTCAATGCATCACCTCAATGCTCAATGAGCTCAAACTCGCAAGAATAAATAGGCAAATGACAGTGATTGATGCCCTTGTCATATATCCCCCACACTTATTGAGAAACATGTGCATAGAACAATGAAAAGTACGGCACAGGAACAGGCCCTTCGGCCCTCCAAGCTTGCGCCTACCATGCTGCCCATCTAACTTAAAATCCTCTACACTTCTGGGGTCCGTATCCCTCTATTCCCATCCTATTCATGTATTTGTCAAGATGCCCCTTAAACGTCACTATCGTCCCTGCTTCCACCACCTCCTGGCTGGTTGAGCTCACTCTGCTAAATCGCTGGCTTTTAAAGCAGGCCAGCAGCACGGTTCGATTCCTGTACCAGCCTCCCCGGACAGGCGCCGGAATGTGGTGACTAGGGGCTTTTCACAGTAACTTCATTGAAGCCTACTCGTGACAATAAGCGATTTTCATTTCATTTTTCATTTCCTCCAGCAGCCTGTTCCAAGCACCCACTACCCTCTGTGTAAAAAAAAAAAATAAAACTTGCCTCGTACATCTCCTCTAAACCTTGCCCTTGGAACTTAAACCTATGCCCCCGAGTAATTGACCCCTCTACCCTGGGAAAAAGTCTCTGACTATCCACTCTGTCTATGCCCCTCATAATCTTGTAGACCTCTATCAGGTCTCTTCGTTCTTCGTTCCAGCGAGAACAAACCAAGTTTATCCAACCTCTCCACATAGCTAATGCCCTCCATACCAGGCAACATCCTGGTAAATCTCTTCTGCACCCTCTCTAAAGCCTCCACATCCTTCTGGTAGTGTGGCGACCAGGATTGAACACTGTACTCCAAGTGTGGTCTAACTAAGGTTCTATACAGCTGCAGCATGACTTGCCAATTCAGTACTCAATATAGGCATGCATCCGTCAACAACCATCTCAGCGACTTGACGGGGTAGGAGTTGAGAGGATTTGACACTGCCGGGCACCCCATGAGTGAATTTCAACCTTGGTTTAGGGACTTATGACGCAGTTTTCAGGAACCAATTGTGTGATAAGTCCAAGACTACCTGTATATTAGGGCAGCACTGTTGCTTCACAGCTCCAGCATCCCGGGTTTGATTCCCGTCTTGGGTTTGATTTTGATTGATTGTCTCATGTACCGAAGTACAGTGAAAAGTATTTTTCTGTGGCCGAGGGCACATACACAGTACGTACATAGCAGACAAAAAGAATAATCAATAGAGTACCTTGACAAATGGTACATCGACAAACAGTGATTGGTTACAGTGCGAAGCAAGGGACCAACCAAAGCAAATACATGAGCAAGAGCAGCATAGGGTGCCGTGAATAGTGTTCTTACAGGGAGCAGATCAGTCCGAGGGGGAGTCGTTGAGGAGTCTTGTAGCTGTGGGGAAGAAGCTCTTCCCATGTCTGGATGTGAGCGTCTTCAGAATTCTGTACCTTCTGCCTGATGGAAAGGTCTGGAAGAAGGCAATGCCTGGGTGGGAGGGGTCTCTGATAATGCTGTCTGCCTTCTTGAGGCAGCGGGAGGTGTATACAGAATCAATGTGAGGGTGGAAAGCTTGTGCGATGCATTGGGCAGAGTTCACCACAGTTTCTTGGACCAAGCAGTTGCCATACCAAGCTGCGATTCTGTGTTCTCCCCGTGTCTGCGTGGGTTTTCTCCCGGGTCCTCCGGTTTCCTCCCACAAGTCCAGAGAGGCGTGTTGTTGGGTGAATTGGACATTCTGGATTCTCCCTCTGTGTACCCGAACAGGCGCCGGAATGTGGCGACTAGGGGCTTTTCACAGTAACTTCATTGCAGTGTTAATGTAAGCCTACTTGTGACTATTATTATTATATAACTGTGTTGAATTTAAATGTCATAAGTAGGCTGGTTAGATTTTAGTTAAACTTGACTATTTTTATATTGTATTCACTGAATAGTCAACAAGGTCGAGGAAGCCATTTTGATACTAGCATGCGGCTGAAGAAGCCCATTTCGTCCCCTGTACTAACTGTATGTATTATCAAGTTACTGTGTTAAAGTAGTAACCGTGTCTTGTTTGTGCTTTCAGAGGTTGCAGAGTACTCACTAGACATCTTGGGCTTCTGTCTCGCCTTTCAGAATGTCGTACCCTGGTTACCCCTCATCTGGCTACCCAGCCTACCCTGTAAGTCACGTTCTGGCTGCTCACCGCAGCCGCTTTGCCAGTGCACTGTTGTACACACCTTCTGAAAATAAGATACATCATCGGTAGCTGGTCATCATTGAAAAATTTGTTTTACTGTAATTTGAACATCTGACCTCCTAATCAATCGGGAGGGGTTTGATACCTTCATGGCCTTTATGTTTGCTGCCATAAAATGTTATTTTTCCGGTTCTTGTCCAATTTTTGTTTGCCCCACCTGGTGAGGAAAGGTGGACTTATTTTGAGTGGGGGAGTGGTGAATGTAGGGCTTCAAAAATAAATCACAATATTTCTGGTAATGAGATACCATAGAATTTCTACAGAAAGAGGCCATTTGGCCCATTGAGTCTGCACCGACCCCCCCCCCCTCATGCAGGTTAGGTGGAGTGGCCATGCTAAAAAATGTACCCCTTAAGTGTCCAAAGATGTGCAGTTAGGTGGGGTTACAGGAATGGGATGGGGGACTGAACCTGGGTCAGAGGGTCGTTACAGACTTGATTCTATGGAAAGACCTCTGTGGAGAGGGTGCAGAGGAGGTTCACCAGGATGTTGCCTGGTATGGAAGGTGCTAGCTATGAAGAAAGGTTGAGTAGATTAGGATTGTTTTCGCTTGAGAAGGTTAAATTCGCCCTGAGAGGATCGGTGCAAGGGTTCTTTAAACGGTGGCAACCTTTCCTCGACTTTCTGGCTCAACGATAGGGTACTGGGACAGTAGCAGCAGCAACCCGGGGGGGGGGGGGGGTGGGTGGTTGGGGGGGGGGGGGGGGGGCGTTGATTATGTTAGCTTATTTTATTTAAATTTGATTTATCTAATTTTAATTTATGGTTAAGTTCTCTTGTTTGGGGGGGGGGTGGGGGAATGTGATACATGTGATGTTACGGTATGGGGGGAATTGTGGGTGTTATGGGGCTGTTAGTTGCATATTACTGCTTTTTGCTATACTTTTTGTTATATTTTCTGCAAAAAATTCCAATAAAAAAATTTAAAAAAAAAAAAAAAAAAGGATTGTTTTCGTTGGAAAGACGGAGGTTGAGGGGGGACCTGATTGAGGTCTACAAAATTGAGAGGTATGGACAGGGTGGATAGCAACAAGCTTTTCCCAAGAGTGGGGGTGTCAGTTACAAGGGGTCACGATTTCAAGGTGAGAGGGGGAAAGTTTAAGGGAGATGGGTGTGGAAAGTTTTTTACACAGAGGGTGGTGGGTGCCTGGAACGCTTTACCAGCGGAGGTGGTAGAGGCGGGCACGATAGCATCATTTAAGAGACATCTAGACAGGTATATGAACGGGCGGGAACAGAGAGAAGTAGACCTTGGAAAATAGGAGACAGGTCTAGATAAAGGATCTGGATCGGCGCAGGCTGGGAGGGCCGAAGGGCCTGTTCCTGTGCTGTAATTTTCTTCTTCTTTGTTCTTTGAAAGGGTTGTGAACCTTCGGAACTCTCTCCCTGGGAATACTGGAGTATGAATATTTTTAAAGCAGAGGTCGATAGATTCTTGACTAACAAATGAGTCAGAGATTTATCAAGAGTAGGCAGAGGTCGGAGTTGAGGCCATCATCAGATTGGCCATTATATCATTGGCGAGCAGGACATGCTTGAGGGGCCAAATAGCCTACTCCTAATTTGTACCTTCGTATTGGGCTGCGTGTACAACCAGGGTTCCCCCGACCTGATTCTGAGTGCTTCCTGCCCACCACACTCGGTTAAAATTGCTCCAATTCTCAGGCGAGGAATGGATCCTTGGGTGCCGCTGGGAGGCTTTTTGCCGTGGATCTGAAAAACCAGAGAATGGGCAAAAACTGTCCCAGATTTGCTTTCCTGGGTGTTCCCCAGGCTCAATCTCATTTATACCTTTGTGTATAGTCGCTGCAGCGTGATATAATAATTCAATGAATGAGCCATCAGCGATCCTGCTGTTGTCCAGAGTGTGTAAATTAAACTTTGAGAAGCACCAGAGTACCCAGGTCGAAACAAAGGAAAGGCTAACTGATATCAGGAGGATGATCTTTACACAGAGGGAGATCAGCGCCTGGTAGGCTTCCAAATCAAGTAAAGGGCGGACCTAGCAACTAACTGGGTGCTGCAAAGGGAGGAACTGGGTGGCCCTTCTGGTTGGTTGGGATGGCCGCCAAAATGATAATCTTGTGATCAAAACGGGGAAATCGGGGCTACCCTTTGGGTCAACCAAACCTTCCCCCAAAGGAGGCCCCAGTTTCAATCATTGGCCTTGGTTAAGCTGGCTGATGTTCGTCATTGGGGATCATGCAGTTAATTGCGTGTACAGGCTGTGTCGGGGGCTCCATTGATTAGGTACGATGCTGTCAGCTTTAAGATTTGTACTCCAATGTTCCTTTATTCTATAACTGAGTGTAACTCTCGTTTCCTTTGTATTTCAGCAACCGGGTGGACAGTCTGGATATCCGCAAGCTGGTGGACAGTACCCCTTTCCCCCAGGTGCGGGTGGGGCCTACCCCCCAGGTGGGGCCTATCCCCCTGGTGGTGGAGGGGCCTATCCCCCTGGTGGTGGAGGGGCCTATCCCCCTGGTGGGGGTGGGGCCTATCCCCCAGGTGGGGGCGGGTCCTACCCTCAACCCCCAGGTGGGGGCGGGTCCTACCCTCAGCCCCCAGGTGGGGGCGGGTCCTACCCTCAGCCCCCAGGTGGGGGCGGGTCCTACCCCAGCCCCCAGGTGGGGGCGGGTCCTACCCCCAGCCCCCAGGTGGGGGCGGATCTTACCCCCAGCCCCCAGGTGGGGGCGGATCTTACCCCCAGCCCCCAGGTGGGGGCGGATCTTACCCCCAGCCCCCAGGTGGGGGCGGGTCCTACCCCCAGCCCCCAGGTGGGGGCGGGTCCTACCCCCAGCCCCCAGGTGGGGGCGGGTCCTACCCCCAGCCCCCAGGTGGGGGCGGGGCATACCCAGGTAGTACCTACCCCCAGCAACAAGCTGGAGGCTATCCCCAAGGACCTTATCAGGCTGGTGGAGGTACTTATCCAGCGTCTTCAGGCGGTTACCCTGCACCTCCAGGTAACCAGTCAGGGTGGGGAGCTGGTGGCTCTGGATATCCATCTCAACCAGCAGGTAAACTCAACTAATTTGTTAACTTACTTTTTATGAAATTATAATTTGTAGCATTGCAGAGATAATTTAGTTTCACTTTGAAGCTATACATTGTGCATCTCATTGTGTAAGTAACTGTGTTGAGGGTTTGCATATGTCTGTATGCGTTTAGTATGTTCATGCATGTTGTCTGTCGAGGAGCAGTGTGGTTCATTGGGTGTGTGTGTTTGAGGGTACCTTGCTTCTTTATGTTGATTGATGGTTGATCAGTGTATGTATCTGTGGGCGCTCCAATGTGAGATTGAGTGGGTATCAAGGGTGTGTGTATGCGCGTGCTGAGGGTGTCTCTAACCTCGGGAGTAGAAAGACCGCCTCTGGCTCCAGCCCTTTCTCACTGGATGGTATCCCTGCTGCTGAAAATACATATGCACGGGCATCACGAGGGAGCCATAATCGAGCTGCACTGTGGTGGTGCTCCAGGCTGTACAACATACCCTCACTGTCGGTCCCAGCTCATGCATGAGGCTGGGTCAAGGATGAGCATGTCCATCATCTCTGGAGTCAGATCCAATGAGCGACAGCGCATTCAGGAAGCTTGCAAGGAAAGTCAGAAGGAATAAAAATGGCAACGCACTCCAATTGAGAATTATGAAGTATAAGATACGTGTCTTACGTAGGAACATTATTTTGTTCGGCACTCGGTGAAAACTCTTTCTATTGCAGGTGCAGGTGGCCCTGGCACTGCCCCTGGTTACGGGGCCCCTGGCTACGGAGGAGCCCCCCAGCCCGCTGGACAAAATTACTCGGGTGGTGGTCCTCCTCCAGGTATCGTAATAGACTTTCACCATTAATAGACATTGGAACAACTTTTATGTTTCTAAACAGTGTCGTCACACCCTGGGCTAGTGCACGGTCAACTCCAGCTCCATTGGACCCAGGGCCGCAACACATCAAATTGAAGTTTTTAAAAAAATTAAAAAATTTAGAGTACTCAATTTATTTTTTCCAATCAAGGGGCAATTTAGCGTGGCCGATCCACCTACCCTGCACCTACTCTGGGTTGTGGGGGTGAAACCCACGCAATCACGGGGAGAATTTGCAAACTCTACACGGACAGTGACCCAGAGCCGGGATCGAAACTGGGACCTCTGCGCCGTGATGCAGCAGTGCTAACCACTGCGCCACCGTGCTGCCCTTGGGTGAAATTGAAGTTATTTAAGTTTCCAATGCCTTTGGTTTGATCCTGATACACCCACCAGGTTTTTAAATTTGAACACATGACATTTTATTATTTATCTATTTAATATTAAATAGATAACAATACAACTAGTTAAAGACTAACTAATTCCCAACTCCCTCCCTTTCTAACTTGCCCCACTCTATATAATATATTATATATATATATGTTACACATACACACAGACAACAAAGGGAAAGGGTGGTGGAGAGGGAAGAAAATAATGATTAAAAAAAATAAAAGATAAGGATTTGAGGTTGGATAGATATCTTCCAGTTAGTTTCCTTCTCCAGTATAGGTGTTCCGTTGGGTGTTATCTTTTCCTTCAGCTTGTAATGGCCTTTACTATAGTCTCACAGAGATAGATAGCCAGCAGCCGAGAGGGAGAAACCTCAGCTTCTTACTTCAAGGGGTCTCATGTCGTCTTTCTGCTTGGTTCTGAAAATCCCCACCTGGCAGGAACCGATCGCTGTCTGTTGCCAGGCAGAACACTGTCCCTGGCCAACCCATGGGCTGTCAGCCAACCAGTCGAACCCAATCCCTCCAATCTGCTGCGAGCCAGAAAGTCTGGGATTTCCTTTCCCAAATACAAAACTTGAGGACAGAGTGTTGTTTGAAACTTTGAATTCGGTACTTCCTCCGCTCGACCTAAAGTTATACCTCAATTAATGATTCTTGGACCAAAACTAAAAGTTATGGGAGCAAAGGGAAATGAAAAGGAAGGACTCTTAACAACAGCTAACCTTATTAAAGAGGATGCACTTTCCACGTTGGCTGCATATTCTGGAATGGTTTTTTAAATTTAGAGTACCCAATTCTCTCTTCCCAATTAAGGGGCAATTTAACCGTGGCCAATCCACCTACCCTGCACATAAGAACATAAAAACTAGGAGCAGGAGTAGGCCATCTCTCCCCTCGAGCCTGCTCCGCCATTCAATGAGATGATGGCTGATCTTTTGTGGACTCAGCTCCACTTTCCGGCCCGAACACCATAACCCATAATCCCTTTATTCTTCAAAAAACTATCTATCTTTACCTTAAAAACATTTAATGGAGGAGCCAAAACTGCTTCACTGGGCAAGGAATTCCATAGATTCACAACCCTTTGGGTGAAGACGTTCCTCCTAAACTCAGTCCTAAATCTACTCCCCCTTATTTTGAGGCTATGCCCCCTAGTTCTGCTGTCACCCGCCAGTGGAAACAACCTGCCCGCATCTATCCTATCTATTCCCTTCATAATTTTAAATGTTTCTATAAGATCCCCCCCGCATCCTTCTAAATTCCAACGAGTACAGTCCCAGTCTACTCAACCTCTCCTCATAATCCAACCCCATCAGCTCTGGGATTAACCTAGTGAATCTCCTCTGCACACCCTCCAGTGCCAGTACATCCTTTCTCAAGTAAGGAGACCAAAGCTGAACACAATACTCCAGGTGTGGCCTCACTAACACCTTATACAATTGCAACATAACCTCCCTAGTTTTAAACTCCATCCCTCAATGAAGGACAAAATTCCATTTGCCGCCTTAATCACCTGTTGCACCTGTAAACCAACTTTCTGTGACTCATGCACTAGCACACCCAGGTGTCTCTGCACAGCGGCATGCTTTAATATTTTATCATTTAAATAATCCCGTTTGCTGTTATTCCTACCAAAATGGATAACCTCACATTTGTCAACATTGTATTCCATCTGCCAGACCCTAGCCCATTCACTTAACCTATCCAAATCCCTCTGCAGACATCCAGTATCCTCTGCACTTTTCGCTTTACCATTTATCTTAGCGTCATCTGCAAACTTGGATACATTGCCCTTGGTCCTCAATTCCAAATCATCTATGTAAGTTGTGAACAACATCTTTGGGTTGTGGGGGTGAGACCCACGCAGACGGGGGAGAATGCGCAAACTCCACATGGACAGTGACCCGGGGCCGGGATCGAACCTGGATCTCGGCGCCGTGAGGCAGCGATAGCTAATATTCTGAAATCTATGACTGGATTGTTACTGGTGCCTTGTAGTTGGTCGTAGGTTCCCGGGGCAACTTGGGAACAGCCATTATGTATCAAGCTCTCAGTTACTATGCAAGGCTAAATAGTAACTTCATCCATGTTTGGGACGTGAGCAGCACTGGCAAGGCCGGTGTTCCTCGTCCATACCTAATGGAAAGTGGCGGTGAAGCTGCCGTATTGAGCCGCTGCAGTCCGTCCGCTGTGGGTGCACCCGCAATCCTATTCCGGAGGGAGTTCCAGGAGTTTGACCCAGTGACAATGAAGGAGCAGCGATTTAATTCAAGGTCGATGGTGTTCGGCCTGGAGGGGCACTTGGAAATGGTGGTGTCCTCAAATGCTCGCTGCACATGTCCCCTCACGCGGTGGGGTTTGGAGGCTGCTGTAAGTGAAGCCGTGGCAAATTGCTGCAGTGCGCCTTATCGATAGTTGAAACTGCTGCCAAAGGGCGCTGATGGTGGAGGGTATTAATGTTCAAGGTGGTGGGTAGAGTGGTCAGTCTGCTTTGCCTAGGTTGGTGTTGAGCTTCTTGCACGATGTTAGGTAAGTGGGGCGTATTCACTGCGCTCCTGTGTGTATGTGTATACATAATTTAATAAAGTTGGGGCAGGTTAATAGAGACAGCTTGTCCGTGAGAGTTGAGAGGTAAAAGGGGTAAAGGTGCCAGATGCATACATTCATAATGGGAAGCTCCGGTGAAGGTGGATTTAGAAGTAAATAGGTTGGGTTTTAAAGTTTGCATTGGGAGATAGATAGGGACTTGGCATTTCAGCTGTTAAATTTCAGTGGAGAGATTGCAACTTGGAATGGTTGCATAAGTAAACAAGGGAAGACTATTAAACTTTATTTGACCCGAAAGGAATAGGAAAACATGAACGAGTACTTTGGAAAAGCTCAGTTCAGAGAAGTGCTGAGGGACAATCGAAACAGAGATGAAAGGGATATTTAAGGAAAGGTGTTGGGCTGAGTTCTGGTGGCTCTGTAGGTGAGATGGTCTGAGACCAGCTCACACTCGGGTAGGCAGGCTGTGACCAGTGTGGTACTGGAAGGATCAGTGCTTGAGGCCCTAGCTGTCCCCACCCCACATCGAAGATTTGGATTTGGGACGATATGTCATATTTGCAAGCAGCTGATGACAAGCAATGTGGAGGATGCAGAGGCTTCAAGGGATTTAGACGGGTTAAGTGAGTGGGCAGGTGGAATATAATGTGGAAAAGCTGTGGTAGGAAAAACAGAAATGCGGAGTATTTGTTAAATGGTGAGAGTGTTGGTTCCCAAAGGGACCTGGGTGTCCTTGTTCATGAGTCACTGAAAGTTAACGCGTAGGTGCTTCAAACAATTAGAAAGGCAGATGGCATCTTGGTTGGCCTTTATTGCGAGAGGATTTGAGTAAAGAAGTCTTGCTGCAATTATACAGAGCCTGGGTGAGGTGAGACGGCACCGGGAGTACTGAGTGCAGCTTTGGTCTCCTGACATCCAGAAGGATACACTTGTACGAAGGGAGCGCAGTGAACTCCGAGATGGTGGGATTGTCCTACGAGGAGAGATTGAGGAGAATGGGTCTGAATCCTCGAGTTTTGAAGAATGAGAGGTGATCTAACTGAAGCAGACAAAGGTTTTACAGGACTCGACGGGCCAGTTATTTCCCCTGACTGGGGGGGGGGGGGGGGGGGCTTGGGAAGATGAGAGGAGGGAGGAGGAGGAGTGGGATTAGGGAGGGAAGGGGAGGACAGGGGCAGTCTCAAGCCAGAGGGCGCGGTCTCAGTCAGGGTTTCTGAGGACTGAGATGAGGAGAAATCTCTTCACTGAGGAAGTTGTGAATCTTTGGAATTCTCTACCACAGAGAGTTTGTTGGAATTTTTTTCTGATTTCCTAGCATTGCTTCCCGTTCATAATTAGACATAACTGGTGTACGGTGACACACTAAAGTCATGCTAAGTTTATATTATGTTTACAGAATTTTTCTGGATTTTAATGAGGGGGTTTTGCGGGGGGGGGGGGGTGTTGAGGAACATGGTGGCACAGTGATTAGCACTGCTGCCTCACAGCGCCAGGGACCCGGGGTCAATTCCAGCCTCGGGTGACTGTCTGTGCGGAGTCTGCACGTTCTCCCCGTGTCTGCGTGGGTTTTCTCCGGGTGCTCGGGTTTCCTCCCACGTTCCGAAGATGTGCAGGTTAGGTGGATTTCAGGGGGCAGTTAAGAGTTCACCACATTGCTGTGGGGTCTGGAGTCACATGTAGGCCAGACTGGGTAAGGATGGCAGATTTAATAATAACAATATTGTCACGAGTAGGCTTCAATGAAGTTACTGTGAAAAGCCCCTAGTCGCCACATTCCGGCGGCTGGTCCGGGAATTCAACATGCTGCTACTGGCCTTGTCCTGCATTACAAGCCAACTGTTTAGCCCACTATGCTAAACCAGCCCCTGGTTTCCTTCCCTAAAGGACATTAGTGAACTAGGTGGGTTTTTAATGCCAACCAGTAATTACCGAGACTAGCTTTCAATTCCAGATTTATTATTTAATTGAATTTGAATCACCCCAGTTGCCATATTGGGATTATAGTGTGTTCCCAACACATTAGCTTCAATCTCTGGATTACCAGACCGGGGGCATTACCACTGAGCCACCATCTCCCCCACATCAGTTTGGGCTATGACCCAATTTTGTCATTAACCAGTCTGCCGACTCGGTGGGAGGATTCTGCTTAGGGAGGGACTTGTGTCCTGCTGGATTCTACTGAACTGCCCCATGTGCGAGAGTCAAATGACTGGGGAAGACAGTCTACACAAAATGAAACAGCTCTATTGCAATGGTGAAATATCTTGAAATGCCAAGGCCTGTCTTCATCTGCAAGTTAAACTTCTCTCTTGCCTTTTCTTCCAGGTGGATATGGATCTGGCCCACAGCCGACTAAACCACAGGTACTGTGACCTGAATTACCCAATGCTCACTGATTATCACGCAGTGTCCTTGGTATTCTGCACAATACAGAGAGAGGACATTACACTTAAACCAATATGCTTCAGTGCTTTTCTATGTCATTAATTCAGTCGATCAGATCACTCCCATTGCTGACAGCTGCAGTATTGTACCCTAGTGTTATACAGTGACAGACCTGGACCCCAGTGTTATACAGTGACAGACCTGGACCCCAGTGTTATACAGTGACAGACCTGTACCCCAGTGTTATACAGTGACAGACCTGGACCCCAGTGTTATACAGTAACAGACCTGGACTCCAGTGTTATACAGTGACAGACCTGTACCCCAGTGTTACATCATGACAGACCTGTACCCCAGTGTTACACCGTGACAGACCTGTACCCCAGTGTTACACCGTGACAGACCTGTACCCCAGTGTTACACCGTGACAGACCTGTACCCCAGTGTTACACCGTGACAGACCTGTACCCCAGTGTTACACCGTGACGGACCTGTACCCCAGTGTTACACCGTGACGGACCTGTACCCCAGTGTTACACCGTGACGGACCTGTACCCCAGTGTTACACCGTGACGGACCTGTACCCCAGTGTTACACCGTGACGGACCTGTACCCCAGTGTTACACCGGGACTGACCTGTACCCCAGTGTTACACCGTGACAGACCTGTACCCCAGTGTTACACCGTGACAGACCTGTACCCCAGTGTTACACCGTGACGGACCTGTACCCCAGTGTTACACCGTGACGGACCTGTACCCCAGTGTTACACCGTGACGGACCTGTACCCCAGTGTTACACCGTGACGGACCTGTACCCCAGTGTTACACCGTGACGGACCTGTACCCCAGTGTTACACCGTGACGGACCTGTACCCCAGTGTTACACCGTGACGGACCTGTACCCCAGTGTCACACCGTGACGGACCTGTACCCCAGTGTCACACCGTGACGGACCTGTACCCCAGTGTTACACCGTGACGGACCTGTACCCCAGTGTTACACCGTGACGGACCTGTACCCCAGTGTTACACCGTGACGGACCTGTACCCCAGTGTTACACCGTGACGGACCTGTACCCCAGTGTTACACCGTGACGGACCTGTACCCCAGTGTTACACCGTGACGGACCTGTACCCCAGTGTTACACCGTGACGGACCTGTACCCCAGTGTTACACCGTGACGGACCTGTACCCCAGTGTTACACCGTGACGGACCTGTACCCCAGTGTACACCGTGACGGACCTGTACCCCAGTGTTACACCGTGACGGACCTGTACCCCAGTGTTACACCGTGACGGACCTGTACCCCAGTGTTACACCGTGACGGACCTGTACCCCAGTGTTACACCGTGACGGACCTGTACCCCAGTGTTACACCGTGACGGACCTGTACCCCAGTGTTACACCGTGACGGACCTGTACCCCAGTGTCACACCGTGACGGACCTGTACCCCAGTGTTACACCGTGACTGACCTGTACCCCAGTGTTACACCGTGACAGGACCTGTACCCCAGTGTTACACCGTGACGGACCTGTACCCCAGTGTTACACCGTGACGGACCTGTACCCCAGTGTTACACCGTGACGGACCTGTACCCCAGTGTTACACCGGGACGGACCTGTACCCCAGTGTTACACCGTGACGGACCTGTACCCCAGTGTTACACCGTGACAGACCTGTACCCCAGTGTTACACCGTGACGGACCTGTACCCCAGTGTTACACCGTGACGGACCTGTACCCCAGTGTTACACCGTGACGGACCTGTACCCCAGTGTTACACCGTGACGGACCTGTACCCCAGTGTTACACCGTGACGGACCTGTACCCCAGTGTTACACCGGGACGGACCTGTACCCCAGTGTTACACCGGGACAGACCTGTACCCCAGTGTTACACCGGGACAGGAATGTACGCAACTGTTATACAGTGACAGGCCTGTACCCTGGTGTTATAAAGTGACAGACCCACCCCCAGCAATACAAAGCCCCAGTGTTATATACAGTGACAGACTGGTCTCCTGGGTATTTTTTCGCAATACAAGTAGACGTGGTGTAAAATACCCATTCGTTTGCTATTATCTTTCAATGACGCCTAGGGCAAGAGACTTTTTATTTTTCCAATTAAGAGGCAATTTAGCGTGGCCAATCTACCCACCCTACACATCTTTGGGTTGTGGGGGGTAAGACCCATGCAGACACGGGGAGAACGTGCAGACTCCGCACAGACTGTGACCCAACGGGGAATGGAACCTGGGACCCTGGCGCAGTGAAGACACAGTGCTAGCCACTGTGGCACCGTTCTGTATTTTGCTGTAGTCGTGTTTAGTACTCTTGTGCTCCATTAAACTGTTCTCCGATGCTGTTTTTCCCCACGGGCAGTCAATGAAATGAGTAGGTTCTGATTCTCGCTGACACGTTGCGATGCTGAACACCAGCTTGGGTAATTGTGTACACACGCTGTTATTACAAAATTGAAACATCTGGCTAACCACCAGAAGGGTGGGGAACAACATTTCGATGGAGCATCTGCTGCTGAAGCACTTCATCCATTCCGTTTTTACTTCTGGACTCGGAATGTTCCGCTGCAGTTCTGGCTGCCCTCCCATCTTCCTCCACCCTCGCTGACCTCCGCCCATGTCCAAACAGGCACCAGGTCCCGCCCACCCATCCCCTCCGTATGCCCTGACAGAGATTGACTTCCGGAGTCCAGCGGTGCCCCAGATTTAAACTTTCCATATTGGCGACGATTCGCGGACAATCTCTGGCTCAGCGTTCCTCTACAGAGGAACAGGGAATGATTGCTGCCCTACTCACTCTGATCCTACAATAGAGAGAGAGTGTTTTATGGGGTGCTGTAAAGGAATAGGAAATTGAGTTGGATCGTCAGGATGCATCCTTCGATTCAAGGGGCCCATTGCTCAGTGCAGATGCTGCCTCCCAAATGTGGGGATTAAACCCAGGGTCTTGGATCAATGTGAAAGGGGCGGAGATCCAGAATTCTCGTTGCCCCTATTTCCTGTACTTTGTCGAGGGAACCAGCATTTCCCAGACTTGAAGCATAGCATGATACAACTAGATGGAGGCCATTTGGTCCATCTTGCCTGTGTCAACCCTCTGACAGAGCTATACGGTAAGTCCCTCCCTCCTCCTCCCACACAGTCCTGCGTTGATCCCCTTCAAATATCTATCCAATTCCTTTTGGAAAGTTACTATTATACATACTTCCACAGCTCTTCCATGTAGTGCACTCCATCCACAGCACCTCGCTGTGCCAATTGCTGTTTCCTCTGGCTCTTTTGCCAATAAGTCTGTGCCCTCTGCTTACTGACACTCCTGTCGATGGAAACTGGTTCTAATTTGCTGCATCAAAACCCTTTGTAATTTTGAACACCTTGGACTAAATTGCTGCTTAGCATTCTGTCCCTTAATATTCACTCATTTGCCTACACCCTTGTGAAGTTCCTTGCCGCACCACTCGCTGTCCATGACATTTTCGAGTGTTGTAACATCTGCAGACTGTGAATTTCTGCTCTGTACCTTCAGATCCAGGTCATTGATGCTTACTTAAGGGTCACAGCAATGACCCACGGGGCGTATCAATTCAAGCTTCCCTCCAGTCTGAATTGCGGCCATGCATCACTACGCTCTCGCCTTATCCCATATCCAATTTCAGAATCACAGAAGAATTACCCCATCCTTTGTCTGTCTGTTTATTTGAGCACCTGCCTGTAGCTATTGGATAGAGGGTTAGATAGGGGAGAGATGCTCTGGCTGGTTAGTAACAAACTGCCAGGTCCAGCTCACGTTGAGGGTTTTGCACTGCAGGTTTGTCACTGGCTATCTTCCAGAAAAGGTTAGTTAAGTCTGTAGCTTCTGTAAATCCACATTGTGCCACGGGGTAATGGTTAATTTATAATATTCCCCACTTGGAATATAGTGTTCAATTCTGGTTGCCACGTGACCAGAAGGATGTGGAGGCTTTGGAGCGGGTGCAGAAGAGATTTACCAGGATGTTGCCTGGCATGAGGAGAGGTTGGATAAACTTGGACTGTTCTCGCTGGAACGACCGAGGTTGAGGGGGCGACCTGATAAAAGACAACAAAATTATGAGGGGCATGGACAGAGTGGATAGTCAGAAGCTATTTCCCAGGGTGGAAGAGTTGATTCCTTGGGGACGTAGGTTTAAGGTGCGAGGGGCAAAGTTTAAGAGGAGAAGTTTTTCATACAGAGGGGAGTGGGACTCTCTGGTGGAAGCAGGTACGTTAGTGATGTTTAAGGGGCATCTTGACAAATACATGAATAGGATGAGAATAGAGGGATACAGACCCCAAAATTGTGGAAGGCTTTAGGTTAGATGGGCAGCATGGTCAGTGCAGGCTTGGAGGGCCGAAGGGCCTGTTCCCGCACTGTACTTTTCTTTGTTCTAATCCTGTTTGAGATGAAAATTGGCCTGTATTTTGAGGGTCTAACCAGGAGCAAAAGTACAGCAAGGGAGGATTTTTTTTATTTGGTCCCACTGCCAACTACAAATTGCCCAGATATTGTACAGGCAAGTGTGTTCTCCAGTCATAAGGGATGTTGGAGATGCTGAAAAGCATCAGGGGCAAAACCTTAAAGTATAAAATCAAAATAATCTGTTGTGCAGTTTGTGGTCATTGGTGTGGTTATAATAATGGGAGATTTAAGCTGATAACTGAGAGTAACGGGTCACTCTTTCTCTCCCCTCCTCGACTTCAGCCGTCAATGCCGAACATCGGAGGCCTTTCGATCGGAGGTGCAACTCAAGGCACCATCAGACCTGTCGCCAACTTCAACGCACAGAATGATGCTGAGATTATACGGCAAGCCATGAAGGGAGCTGGTAGGTTCACAGCATCGGGCGAAAAATGAATTCAACTGTGGGATGCAAGTGGGAACGTTCCTGCCACATTCACGCCCCTCACACCCTGTGGAAAATGGTGCAAGAATCTTGCTACAGAGGCTCTTACTCAACTGTGTGTCTAAACTACAGGATAGGAACAGGCCAACTGGTCGATGCCAACGTTTATACTTCACACGAGGCTCCCACCACCGTATAATCTTCCCATCTTATCCCTGAATCCCTTCCTCCCGCCCTTCCTTCTTCCTGAACGCCCCTTCAATCACCAATAATCCCCGTCTCAGTCACTGTGACAACAAGTTCTAATCTGAAGGTAGATGCTTCAGTGTGGGGAAAAAATAGAAGAGTATTGATTATGCGATGATATATTGGAAAGAGGATGTGCAGAGTGCATGGATTGGCCACGCTAAATTGCCCCTTAATTGGAAAAAATAATTGGGTACGTTAAATTTTTAAAATAAAATAATTTTTTTTAAATTAGTATGACTGCTAAACAATTATTTAAGGGATTGCAAAAGTGAGGTAATCGTTGATTTTGCAGGTGAAGGGTTCTGCTAATAGATTTAAGAACCATTTACTTGTTTACAGCTAGTTAATGGAATATTGTTTACGTTTAAAGGACAACTGGGGTGTAGATAATTCATAGAATTATTGAATCCTTACAGTGCAGAAGGAGGCCATTCGGCCCATTGAGTCTGCATCGATCATGTCCCACCCTATCCCTGCAACCCCATAACGTAACCTTCACATCACTAAACACTAAGGGGCAATTTAGCATGGCCAATCCACCTACCATGTACACCTTTGGACTGTGGGAAGAAACTGGAGCACCCGGAGGAAACCCACGCAGGCACGGGGAGAATGTGCAGACTCCAAACAGACAGTGACCCAAGGCTGGAATTGAACACGGCTCTCTGGTGATATCAGGCAGCAGTGCTAACCACTGTGCTACCATGCTGCACCGTGGTCCTGGCTAACCAGGTCATTGCACATCTTGTGGGAGGAGACAGAAGAATACCTTCTGCTTTGGGTACAGATGATGTAATTAAGGTGAGGAGCCAGGTCTGTCTGAAAAGTTAGTTTGTGCTAGCATTTTAATCAGAACAGAGGTGTGTCCGTTTTCATAGAATTTACAGTGCAGAAGGAGGCCATTTGGCCCATCATTAGAAAGAGCACCCGACCAAGCCCCAACCTCCACCATGTCCCCGTAACCCAGTAGCCCCACCTAACCTATCTGGACACTTGGGGCAACTTAGCATGGCCAATCCACATCTTTAGACTGGGAGGAAACCGGAGCACCCGGCCGAAACCCACGCAGACACAGGGAGAACGTGCAGACTCCACACAGACAGTGACCCAAGCCGGGAATCGAACCTGGGTCCCTGGATCTGTGAAATAGCTGTGCTAGCTCCCATGCTGCTCCGCATTTTGGTCCTGAAAGGTTCTCTCTCCAAAGCTTATGCCCTGAGAAAAGCAAGTAGAGATGTAGGTCGGGATTCTCTCCTACCCGGCGGGGCGGGGGTCCTGGCGTAGGGGAGTGGCGCCAACCACTCCGGCGTTGGGCCTCCCCAAAGGTGCGGACTTCTCTGCACCTTTGGGGGCTAGGCCCGCGCCGGAGCGGTTGGCACTACGCCGACTGGCGCCAAAACCGGCACCAGCGGCCTTTGACACCCGCCGCGGGGCTGGCCGAAAGGCCTTTGCCGGTTCGTGCATGCACCGGTGGGGGTTCTCTTCCGCCTCCGCCATGCTGGAGGCAGTGGCTGCAGCGGAAGAAAAAGAGTGTGCCCCCACGGCACTGGCCCGCCCGCTGATCGCGGGCCTGGCCACCGTGGGCACCCCCCGGAGCCCGATCGCCCCGCGCCGCCCCCCCCCCCCCGGGGCCCGCTCGCGCTGCCGATCCCGCTGCTACCAGAAGTGGTTCAGACCTCGGCTCTCAGCGGCGGGCTTCGGCCCATCGCGGGCCAGAGAATCTACGCAGGGGGCTCGCCGATCGGCGTGGGGTGATTCTCTGCCACCTGGGAATTGGTAGGGGCGGGATTTTCGGCGGCCCCGGGTGATTCTCCGACCCTGCGTGGGGTAGGAGAATTTCACCCTTGATTTTTAATTTTATTCACGAGTGGTATTTGAACTACATTGGTTTGCTTCATTGGAATATAGTGGCAGGTTTAGGAAGCAAGTTAAAGTTTCTTCTTTAACTTAAGAACTAACTGTAAAGTTGTTTCTTTGTTGCTGATGTGGTTTATTCTGAAGTGTGTTTTAACATCAAATATACCTATTGGTCAGTGTGATCAGTCTTGTGGCGCAGTAACATTTCCTCGTAGCTTTTTAAATTAAAAATAGTGGGATTCTCGTCCTGAAATGAAATGAATGAAAATCGATTATTGTCACGAGTAGGCTTCAATGAAGTTACTGTGAAAAGCCATCAGTCGCCACATTCTGGCGCCTGTTCGGGGAGGCTGATACGGGAATTGAATCCTGCTGCTGGCCTGCCTTGGTCTGCTTTAAAAGCCAGCCATTTAGCCCAGTGAGCTAAACCAGCCCCTAACACCCCATTCAAAGATATACACTGCTGCTACTGTGTACTGCGGGCAAATGCGGTGCCAATCAAGTGGGCGGCTGCTTTGTGCTGGAAGGTGCCGAGCTTCTTGAGTGTTGTTGGAGCTGCGTTAACCCAGGCGAGTGGAGAATATTGCGTCACACTATTGACTTGAGCCTTGTAGGTGGTGAACAGGCTTTGGGGGAGTCAGGAGGCGAGTTGCGGTAGTGCCAATCCCTGACTTGTTGTAGCCACTGTATCTATCTATTATGTGCCAGGCCCAGTTAGGTTCCTGCCCACCTGGGAGACTTGTCACTTAATGCATCCAGGGATTGCTCGCATTGTCTGTTTTTTCGATGTTGGCCCAGATTTATAGAATTGGGTTTCGGAGCTTTTGTGAATCCATGACCCTAGTCTCAAAGCGACTATAGTTGGGCAATCCAACATGGTGTCAATACAACACAGACGGTGCAGCACGGATTGATAGAATTGTCTTTGTTTTAAACTGGAACTGTGAATGTTAAGGGGTAGCCTGCCAGAGTTCAGGCCTGTAAAGGATTGTGAACCTAAATAGTCAGGAATTCTTGACCTGTTTGATGAGACAGCAATGAATGACACAAATTTTTTAAAATTGCAAGACGTGGTAAAGAGGAAGGTTAGAGAGTCATTGAAGTAGAATCATTCAATGATTTGATATGAGCATTAGATAGCTGCTTGAACAAGAGGGGTGTAATAATAATAATAATAAACTTCTATTGTCACGCGTAGGCTTCAGTGAAGTCACTGTAAAAACCCCCTAGTCGCCACATTCCGGCACCTGTTCGGGGGAGGCCGGTATGGGAATTGATCCCACGCTGCTGGCCTTGTTCTGCATCACAAACCAGCTGTCTAGCCCACTGAGCTAAACCATGTGGGTGTTTTGGTTAGACTGGGTGGTATGTTAAAACGTGTGGGGGAGCATGGGATTAATCTGGCTGGGATATTAATAGGATTGTGGAGTGAGAGGCAGAGTGAGATTAGACTGGAATATTAAAGGGTTTGGGGTGTGAGAGGCAGAGTGAGATTAGACTGGAATATTAAAGGGTTTGGGGTGTGAGAGGCAGAGTGAGATTAGACTGGGATATTAAAGGGTTGATATTAAAGGGTTTGGGGTGCGAGAGGCAGAGTGAGATAGACTGTGGGATATTTGGGAGTGAGCGACAGAGTGAGATTAGACTGCGTGATATTAAGGGTTTGGGGAAAGAGCAGGAAAGTGGGATTAGACTGGGTGAAACATGGAAGCAAGCAGTTAGCACAGACATGCCAAATGGGCTAATTCTCTGGAACATTATAAATTGCCTGATGTTATGGGAAACATGTTACCAGCTGACAGCTAAATCGGTTGTTTTGTTCTCGGTGAGCACATATCACAATGAACTAATTTCTCTGCACAGGGACCAATGAACAAGCAATAATTGACATTGTCGCCAACCGCTCAAATGATCAGAGACAGAAGATCAAATTGGCTTTCAAGACCCTCTATGGCAAGGTGAGTTCAGAGAGTATGGAACAGGCGTGGATTCCACATTGTCCTTTCTTGTATTAAAGATAGCTCCGACTCCCAACAGGTTGAATTCCACACACATTGACTCTCACTGGGGTACAGTTCCACACACATTGACTCTCACTAGGATACAGTTCCACAGACACTGACTCTCACTGGGGTACAGTTCCACACACACTGACTCTCACTGGGATACAGTTCCACACACACTGACTCTCACTGGGATACAGGTCCACACACACTGACTCTCACTGGGGTACGGGTCCCACACACACTGACTCTCACTGGGGTACAGTTCCACACACACTGACTCTCACTGGGATACAGTTCCACACACACTGACTCTCACTGTGATACAGTTCCACACACACTGACTCTCACTGGGATACAGTTCCACACACACTGACTCTCACTGGGATACAGTTCCACACACACTGACTCTCACTGGGATACAGGTCCACACACACTGACTCTCACTGGGGTACAGTTCCACACACACTGACACTCACTGGGGTACGGGTCCCACACACTGACTCTCACTGGGGTATGGGTCCCACACTCACTGACTCTCACTGGGGTACAGTTCCACAGACATTGACTCTCACTGGGGTACGGGTCCCACACACACTGACTCTCACTGGGGTACGGGTCCCACACACACTAACTCTCACTGGGGTACGGGTCCCCCACACACTGACTCTCTCTGGGGTACGGGTTCCACACACACTGACTCTCACTGGAGTACAGTCTCGCACACACTGATTCACTGGGGTACGGGTTCCACACACACTTACTCTCACTGGGGTATGGGTCCCACACACACTGACTCTCACTGGGGTACGGGTCCCACACACACTGACTCTCACTGGGGTACGGACCCACACACACTGACTCTCACTGGGGAATGGGTCCCACACACTGACTCTCACTGGGGTACGGGTCCCACACACACTGACTCTCACTGGGGTATGGGTCCCACACACACTGACTCTCACTGGGGTATGGGTCCCACACACACTGACTCTCACTGGGGAATGGGTCCCACACACACTGACTCTCACTGGGGTATGGGTCCCACACACACTGACTCTCACTGGGGTACGGGTCCCACACACACTGACTCTCACTGGGGTACGGACCCACACACACTGACTCTCACTGGGGAATGGGTCCCACACACACTGACTCTCACTGGGGTATGGGTCCCACACACACTGACTCTCACTGGGGTACGGGTCCCACACACACTGACTCTCACTGGGGTACGGGTCCCACACACACTGACTCTCACTGGGGTACGGGTCCCACACACACTGACTCTCACTGGGGTACGGACCCACACACACTGACTCTCACTGGGGAATGGGTCCCACACACACTGACTCTCACTGGGGTATGGGTCCCACACACACTGACTCTCACTGGGATACAATGTGCCCCATTGGCACGGTCACAGGTGGCAACGCGAAGCCTGAACTTTAATATTTTGTTGTCCTGGTTATCGGTCGAAGCTTGTTGATGTATTAACTTTGCACAGACTATTACATTTGAACCTTGCCTGTCGGTCTAATCTTTGCTGTATTGGACACATTCGATACATTAACAGCGTTCAAAAGGCATCCCCACAAATACATGGAAAGGATGAGTATAGAGGGATACAGCAGCAGGAAGTGCTGAGACTTTTGGCCAAGAGTGGTATCATGACTGGTACAGGATCGGAGGTTCGAAGGGCCTGTTCCTGTGCTGTATTGGTCTTTGTTCTTGATACCTTTACCTGTACATCCATCTTGGGGGGGGGGCGGGTGACTGGCATTCTACGTGTGGGAAATTTCACTGCTGGGAATGTTTCAGAGTGTTTCACAAACCATAACTTGCTTTTAATTGAAAGGACTTTTGTTATATGGTTCAGAGGAGATTTACTAGGATGTTGCCTGGTATGGAGGGAAGGTCTTACGAGGAAAGGCTCAGGGACTTGAGGTTGTTTTCGTTAGAGAGGAGAAGGCTGAGAGGTGACTTAATAGAGACATATAAGATAGTCAGAGGGTTAGATAGGGTGGACAGTGAGAGTCTTTTTCCTCGGATGGTGATGACCAACACGAGTGGACATAGCTTTAAATTGAGGGGTGGTAGATATAGGACAGATGTCAGAGGCAGTTTCTTTACTCAGAGAGTAGTAGGGGTGTGGAACGCCCTGCCTGCAACAGTAGTAGACTCGCCAACTTTAAGGGCATTTAAGTGGTCACTGGATAGACACATGGATGAAAATGGAATAGTGTAGGTCAGATAGGCTTCAGATGGTTTCACAGGTCGGCGCAACATCGAGGGCCGAAGGGCCCGTACTGCGCTGTAATGTTCTATGTTCTATTATAAAGACACAGTCACACCCAAAAACATCCGTGTGTGCAAGATCAGCTAACTCCTTATTACTGGGGTTTGTTACAGGAGGAATGTTGGCTTGGACATTGGGAGATATCTGTTTTTATGTATTCTTTATGGGCATTATTTTAACCCCACATCCCGCCCATCAGAAAGAGAGCACCTCGGGCAGTGCGGTACCCCGAAGGTAAACGTTCAGCCGAGAATACATGCTTCGTGTGGGGATTGACCCCACAGCCGTCTGACTCTGAGGTTACAGTGTCAAGGTGCAGCCAAGCCTAATACTGATTGGATGTTGAAGTAAAACTAAAATGTTGACATTCGGAGCAACATGGGTCGTTGTTGACCCTGGGGAAGCTGCTTCTATTTTGCCTAAAGTTGAGTCGATGCCTGGGCTTCATGCTCAGGCTGAAGTCCATTCTGCCTTTGTCCTGTTACTGACCGACAGCCCTTTTGTGAATTTTATTTGTTTAAGGATTTGATCAAAGACCTGAAATCCGAACTCAGTGGGAACATGGAGGAAATCATCCTTGCCCTCTTCAAGCCCACCACTTACTACGATGCCTGGAGCCTGAGGAAAGCAATGGAGGTATTGTTGACTATATCGCTGTTTGGTGAACTCTTATCAGTGCACCAAGGCGCCTCTCACAAAACACACCTCTAATTATTCTGTTCAGTGACAACTCATTCGTAATGTCTGCGCTAATTAATGAATTGATTTTCCTTTCGCCAATTATCCCCAGGATTCTCTCCGCTCACCACATCCACATTTGGGGCAGCATGGTGGTTAGCATAAATGCTTCACAGCTCCAGGGTCCCAGGTTCGATTCCCGGCTGGGTCACTGTCTGTGCGGAGTCTGCACGTCCTGCCCGTGTGTGCGTGGGTTTCCTCCGGGTGCTCCGGGTTCCTCCCACAGTCCAAAGATGTGCGGGTTAGGTGGATTGGTCATGATAAATTGCCCGTAGTGTCCTAAAAAGTAAGGTTATGGGGGGGGTGTTGTTGGGTTACGGGTATAGGGTGGATACGTGGGTTTGAGTAGGGTGATCATTGCTTGGCACAACATCGAGGGCCGAAGGGCCTGTTCTGTGCTGTACTGTTCTATGTTCTATCCCTCAATTTGTCCTCTCTTCTTTAGCTTGTCTTTTGAAACTATTTAATATTACCCGCTTCATCCGTCTACCTGCTCTCAATATTCTCCTTCTTGTTTTAAAAGAAAAGAGTCAGGCCAAACTCTCCTCTTGGGTAGAGGAGTAATGATCACTGAGTAAAGCTATCCATTTATGGTGTCGGTGGGTTTCGGAGCCAAAGGAGAGCTGTTTGTGAGTTCCTGGTTTGGTTGGGATGGGGCTTGAGAACAAGGGGTTTGGACTTAGAGGAGATGAGGTACAGGGAGAACTGCGGGGTGGTGGGGGGGAGAGACATACCCGACCAATGGAGTGGGACTGGGTGTGGTACTCGCTGGAAAATGCAGTTGGGTGGCCATCTACCGAGCCCTCAGCAACTGGACGGAGCTTTGAGACGAAGGACTCCGCGAGCATTGAAGAGAGCTTCCAATTGTCCCTCTTTCATGTACGAGGCTTTAGCAGTGAAGTAGGGCACGCACTCTCGGGTTGTCCCGGCCAGATGTGATGGTGAATGAACTAGGCCAGGTGTTTAGAATCTAGGGCGTGGGATTCTCCGTCGGCCAAAGCTGGGATCGTGAAACGGGATTGGACAGAGAATCAGTTCTGACACCGAAATCGCAGTGGTTGCCGATTTCACGCCAAATCGCAGTTATCTTTCGCCTCGACAGTGAAGTACGTGCGTTCCAGAACGTATCGTAAACACCGTTTGCGTTTCATTAGCGGGTCCAATCTGGTAGTCTCCACCTCCGATGGGCCGAATTCCCAATGGCACGGTTCACTTGTGCTTTTAAAAATTGTGATAGCAGTGCTGAGGGAGAGAGCGGGTACGGGAAGTGTCCAACATCGCCATTGTTTGCTGACACTTGTACTGATAGCGGTGGGGGGGGGCTTCTGCCAGGGTTGGAGGGACTAACCGGGGGGGGGGGGGGGGGGGGGGGCAGGAGGTGGGCTGTACGGTCAGGGTGGGCCGGCACAGAGCCCCATTGCCGTGGACTGCCAGGCAGTCGGGTAGCGGCGCACGCCGCTGACTGCTCACTGTGAATTTAGGGCCACGGGTCGTATGGGTGTCCCCCAGGCCACCCATCAGCGGGATGGGCACACTCCAGCCAGTGCCATCTTGTTGGCTGGGATGTGTGTGTGTGTGGAGTGTAATGTGTGTGTGTGGCTGGGATGAGTGTGTGTGGGGAGTGTAATGTGTGTGTGTGGCTGGGATGAGTGTGTGTGGGGAGTGTAATGTGTATGTGTGGCTGGGATGAGTGTGTGTGGGGATTGTAATGTGTGTGCGGTTGGGATGAGTGTGTGTGGGGAGTGTAATGTGCCTGTGCGGCTGGGATGAGAGTGTGTGGGGAGTGTAATGTGTATGTATGGCTGGGATGAGCGTGTGTGGGGAGTGTAATGTGTGTGTGCGGCTGGGATGAGTGTGTGTGGGGAGTGTAATGTGTGTGTGCGGCTGGGATGAGTGTGTGTGGGGAGTGTAATGTGTGTGTGCGGCTGGGATGAGTGTGTGCGGGGGAGTGTAATGTGCCTGTGCGGCTGGGATGAGTATGTGTGGGGAGTGTAATGTGTGTGTGCGGGGGGATGAGTGTGTGTGGGGAGTGTAATGTGTGTGCGGTTAGGATGAGTGTGTGTGGGGAGTGTAATGTGCCTGTGCGGCTGGGATGAGAGTGTGTGGGGAGTGTAATGTGTGTGTGGCTGGGATGAGGGTGTGTGGGGAGTGTAACGTGTATGTGCGGCTGGAATGAGTGTGTGTGGGGAGTGTAATGTGTGTGTGCGGCTGGGATGAGTGTGCGTGGGGAGTGTAATGTGTTTGTGCGGCTGGAATGAGTGTGTGTGGGGAGTGTGATGTGTGTGTGTGGCTGGATGAGTGTGTGTGGGGAGTGTAATGTGTATGTGCGGCTGGGATGAGTGTGTGGGGAGTGTAATGTGTATGTGCGGCTGGAATGAGTGTGTGTGGGGAGTGTAATGTGTGTGTGCGGCTGGGATGAGTGTGCGTGGGGAGTGTAATGTGTTTGTGCGGCTGGAATGAGTGTGTGTGGGGAGTGTAATGTGTTTGTGCGGCTGGAATGAGTGTGTGTGGGGAGTGTGATGTGTGTGTGTGGCTGGGATGAGTGTGTGTGGGGAGTGTAATGTGTGTGAGCGGCTGGGATGAGTGTGTGTGGGGAGTGTAATGTGCCTGTGCGGCTGGGATGAGTGTGTGCGGGGAGTGTAATGTGTGTGTGCGGCTGGGATGAGTGTGTGTGGGGAGTGTAATGTGCCTGTGCGGCTGGGATGAGTGTGTGTGGGGAGTGTAATGTGTGTGCGGCTGGGATGAGTGTGTGTGGGGAGTGTAATGTGTGTGTGCGGCTGGGATGAGTGTGTGCGGGGAGTGTAATGTGTATGTGCGGCTGTAGCTTGTCAGCCTCCCGAGTGTCAATCACGGACCCGGCCAAATTGGCACCGTTTCCCATTGGAATCGATCGTGTTCCACATGGCACTAGCCCCCTTGACACGTGCTGAATCGGTCCAGGTTGGCCGCTTGATTTGCTGTCATGAAAGTCCACCAAACCAGCCCCGCCATTAACACTTGGCCTTGGGAGCGGAGAATCCATCCCATGGTCTTCGGAGTGGATTATAATCGGAGAAGAGAAGGGATGAGAGGTGAGAGTAGGAAAAGGAGTCAATGGGAGAGTCAGGGGAGCATTTGTGCAGCTGAGTGATTGAAATTATATTATGTCGGGAGGAGGGCTAGAGGGAGAAGTGTGAATTAGCGACAGTGAACGGTGGGCCAGTGGGGGAGCGGTGGGACAGGGTGTAAGCTGCAGGACGCGGGTGAGTGATGGGGTTGAAGGAGAGCGGTGGGGGTGGGGGGGGGAGAGCGGTGTGGGGGGTTGGGGGGGGGAGAGAGGTGGGGGGGGGGAGAGAGGTTGGGGGGG